>NW_027100891.1:0-98168 GCF_029633855.1 Hoplias malabaricus
ATAGTCTTCTACAGCCAGCAGTGATCGCTTACGGCCATACCACTCCTTGAAAGCCCGATCCCGTCTGATCTCGGAAGCGAAGAAGAGTTGGGCCTAGTTAGTACTTGGATGGGAGACTGCCTGGGAATACTAGGTGCTGTAAGCTTTTTAGCTTAAGCTTCTATTATAAAGACAGTAACCACAGTCATTTAAACACAAGAGAAGAAGAAAACTACAAAAAAAAAAAAACGAACTGGAAAGCCAATCATTTTCATTTGAGGTGTCAGGTGGTCTACCGTTTACAGGCAGCTCTAAAACAAGTATTACTCTTAGAAGAGTATATAGAAATAGTCTTCTACAGCCAGCAGTGATCGCTTACGGCCATACCACTCCTTGAAAGCCCGATCCCGTCTGATCTCGGAAGCGAAGAAGAGTTGGGCCTAGTTAGTACTTGGATGGGAGACTGCCTGGGAATACTAGGTGCTGTAAGCTTTTTAGCTTAAGCTTCTATTATAAAGACAGTAACCACAGTCATTTAAACACAAGAGAAGAAGAAAACTACAAAAAAAAAAAAAACGAACTGGAAAGCCAATCATTTTCATTTGAGGTGTCAGGTGGTCTACCGTTTACAGGCAGCTCTAAAACAAGTATTACTCTTAGAAGAGTATATAGAAATAGTCTTCTACAGCCAGCAGTGATCGCTTACGGCCATACCACTCCTTGAAAGCCCGATCCCGTCTGATCTCGGAAGCGAAGAAGAGTTGGGCCTAGTTAGTACTTGGATGGGAGACTGCCTGGGAATACTAGGTGCTGTAAGCTTTTTAGCTTAAGCTTCTATTATAAAGACAGTAACCACAGTCATTTAAACACAAGAGAAGAAGAAAACTACAAAAAAAAAAAAAACGAACTGGAAAGCCAATCATTTTCATTTGAGGTGTCAGGTGGTCTACCGTTTACAGGCAGCTCTAAAACAAGTATTACTCTTAGAAGAGTATATAGAAATAGTCTTCTACAGCCAGCAGTGATCGCTTACGGCCATACCACTCCTTGAAAGCCCGATCCCGTCTGATCTCGGAAGCGAAGAAGAGTTGGGCCTAGTTAGTACTTGGATGGGAGACTGCCTGGGAATACTAGGTGCTGTAAGCTTTTTAGCTTAAGCTTCTATTATAAAGACAGTAACCACAGTCATTTAAACACAAGAGAAGAAGAAAACTACAAAAAAAAAAAAAACGAACTGGAAAGCCAATCATTTTCATTTGAGGTGTCAGGTGGTCTACCGTTTACAGGCAGCTCTAAAACAAGTATTACTCTTAGAAGAGTATATAGAAATAGTCTTCTACAGCCAGCAGTGATCGCTTACGGCCATACCACTCCTTGAAAGCCCGATCCTGTCTGATCTCGGAAGCGAAGAAGAGTTGGGCCTAGTTAGTACTTGGATGGGAGACTGCCTGGGAATACTAGGTGCTGTAAGCTTTTTAGCTTAAGCTTCTATTATAAAGACAGTAACCACAGTCATTTAAACACAAGAGAAGAAGAAAACTACAAAAAAAAAAAAAACGAACTGGAAAGCCAATCATTTTCATTTGAGGTGTCAGGTGGTCTACCGTTTACAGGCAGCTCTAAAACAAGTATTACTCTTAGAAGAGTATATAGAAATAGTCTTCTACAGCCAGCAGTGATCGCTTACGGCCATACCACTCCTTGAAAGCCCGATCCCGTCTGATCTCGGAAGCGAAGAAGAGTTGGGCCTAGTTAGTACTTGGATGGGAGACTGCCTGGGAATACTAGGTGCTGTAAGCTTTTTAGCTTAAGCTTCTATAATAAAGACAGTAACCACAGTCATTTAAACACAAGAGAAGAAGAAAACTACAAAAAAAAAAAAAAACGAACTGGAAAGCCAATCATTTTCATTTGAGGTGTCAGGTGGTCTACCGTTTACAGGCAGCTCTAAAACAAGTATTACTCTTAGAAGAGTATATAGAAATAGTCTTCTACAGCCAGCAGTGATCGCTTACGGCCATACCACTCCTTGAAAGCCCGATCCCGTCTGATCTCGGAAGCGAAGAAGAGTTGGGCCTAGTTAGTACTTGGATGGGAGACTGCCTGGGAATACTAGGTGCTGTAAGCTTTTTAGCTTAAGCTTCTATTATAAAGACAGTAACCACAGTCATTTAAACACAAGAGAAGAAGAAAACTTAAAAAAAACAACAACAAAAAAAAAAAACGAACTGGAAAGCCAATCATTTTCATTTGAGGTGTCAGGTGGTCTACCGTTTACAGGCAGCTCTAAAACAAGTATTACTCTTAGAAGAGTATATAGAAATAGTCTTCTACAGCCAGCAGTGATCGCTTACGGCCATACCACTCCTTGAAAGCCCGATCCCGTCTGATCTCGGAAGCGAAGAAGAGTTGGGCCTAGTTAGTACTTGGATGGGAGACTGCCTGGGAATACTAGGTGCTGTAAGCTTTTTAGCTTAAGCTTCTATTATAAAGACAGTAACCACAGTCATTTAAACACAAGAGAAGAAGAAAACTACAAAAAAAAAAAAAACGAACTGGAAAGCCAATCATTTTCATTTGAGGTGTCAGGTGGTCTACCGTTTACAGGCAGCTCTAAAACAAGTATTACTCTTAGAAGAGTATATAGAAATAGTCTTCTACAGCCAGCAGTGATCGCTTACGGCCATACCACTCCTTGAAAGCCCGATCCCGTCTGATCTCGGAAGCGAAGAAGAGTTGGGCCTAGTTAGTACTTGGATGGGAGACTGCCTGGGAATACTAGGTGCTGTAAGCTTTTTAGCTTAAGCTTCTATTATAAAGACAGTAACCACAGTCATTTAAACACAAGAGAAGAAGAAAACTACAAAAAAAAAAAAAACGAACTGGAAAGCCAATCATTTTCATTTGAGGTGTCAGGTGGTCTACCGTTTACAGGCAGCTCTAAAACAAGTATTACTCTTAGAAGAGTATATAGAAATAGTCTTCTACAGCCAGCAGTGATCGCTTACGGCCATACCACTCCTTGAAAGCCCGATCCCGTCTGATCTCGGAAGCGAAGAAGAGTTGGGCCTAGTTAGTACTTGGATGGGAGACTGCCTGGGAATACTAGGTGCTGTAAGCTTTTTAGCTTAAGCTTCTATTATAAAGACAGTAACCACAGTCATTTAAACACAAGAGAAGAAGAAAACTACAAAAAAAAAAAAAACGAACTGGAAAGCCAATCATTTTCATTTGAGGTGTCAGGTGGTCTACCGTTTACAGGCAGCTCTAAAACAAGTATTACTCTTAGAAGAGTATATAGAAATAGTCTTCTACAGCCAGCAGTGATCGCTTACGGCCATACCACTCCTTGAAAGCCCGATCCCGTCTGATCTCGGAAGCGAAGAAGAGTTGGGCCTAGTTAGTACTTGGATGGGAGACTGCCTGGGAATACTAGGTGCTGTAAGCTTTTTAGCTTAAGCTTCTATTATAAAGACAGTAACCACAGTCATTTAAACACAAGAGAAGAAGAAAACTACAAAAAAAAAAAAAAAACGAACTGGAAAGCCAATCATTTTCATTTGAGGTGTCAGGTGGTCTACCGTTTACAGGCAGCTCTAAAACAAGTATTACTCTTAGAAGAGTATATAGAAATAGTCTTCTACAGCCAGCAGTGATCGCTTACGGCCATACCACTCCTTGAAAGCCCGATCCCGTCTGATCTCGGAAGCGAAGAAGAGTTGGGCCTAGTTAGTACTTGGATGGGAGACTGCCTGGGAATACTAGGTGCTGTAAGCTTTTTAGCTTAAGCTTCTATTATAAAGACAGTAACCACAGTCATTTAAACACAAGAGAAGAAGAAAACTTAAAAAAAAAACAACAAAACAAAAAAAACGAACTGGAAAGCCAATCATTTTCATTTGAGGTGTCAGGTGGTCTACCGTTTACAGGCAGCTCTAAAACAAGTATTACTCTTAGAAGAGTATATAGAAATAGTCTTCTACAGCCAGCAGTGATCGCTTACGGCCATACCACTCCTTGAAAGCCCGATCCCGTCTGATCTCGGAAGCGAAGAAGAGTTGGGCCTAGTTAGTACTTGGATGGGAGACTGCCTGGGAATACTAGGTGCTGTAAGCTTTTTAGCTTAAGCTTCTATTATAAAGACAGTAACCACAGTCATTTAAACACAAGAGAAGAAGAAAACTACAAAAAAAAAAAAAACGAACTGGAAAGCCAATCATTTTCATTTGAGGTGTCAGGTGGTCTACCGTTTACAGGCAGCTCTAAAACAAGTATTACTCTTAGAAGAGTATATAGAAATAGTCTTCTACAGCCAGCAGTGATCGCTTACGGCCATACCACTCCTTGAAAGCCCGATCCCGTCTGATCTCGGAAGCGAAGAAGAGTTGGGCCTAGTTAGTACTTGGATGGGAGACTGCCTGGGAATACTAGGTGCTGTAAGCTTTTAGCTTAAGCTTCTATTATAAAGACAGTAACCACAGTCATTTAAACACAAGAGAAGAAGAAAACTACAAAAAAAAAAAAAACGAACTGGAAAGCCAATCATTTTCATTTGAGGTGTCAGGTGGTCTACCGTTTACAGGCAGCTCTAAAACAAGTATTACTCTTAGAAGAGTATATAGAAATAGTCTTCTACAGCCAGCAGTGATCGCTTACGGCCATACCACTCCTTGAAAGCCCGATCCCGTCTGATCTCGGAAGCGAAGAAGAGTTGGGCCTAGTTAGTACTTGGATGGGAGACTGCCTGGGAATACTAGGTGCTGTAAGCTTTTTAGCTTAAGCTTCTATTATAAAGACAGTAACCACAGTCATTTAAACACAAGAGAAGAAGAAAACTACAAAAAAAAAAAAAACGAACTGGAAAGCCAATCATTTTCATTTGAGGTGTCAGGTGGTCTACCGTTTACAGGCAGCTCTAAAACAAGTATTACTCTTAGAAGAGTATATAGAAATAGTCTTCTACAGCCAGCAGTGATCGCTTACGGCCATACCACTCCTTGAAAGCCCGATCCCGTCTGATCTCGGAAGCGAAGAAGAGTTGGGCCTAGTTAGTACTTGGATGGGAGACTGCCTGGGAATACTAGGTGCTGTAAGCTTTTTAGCTTAAGCTTCTATTATAAAGACAGTAACCACAGTCATTTAAACACAAGAGAAGAAGAAAACTACAAAAAAAAAAAAAACGAACTGGAAAGCCAATCATTTTCATTTGAGGTGTCAGGTGGTCTACCGTTTACAGGCAGCTCTAAAACAAGTATTACTCTTAGAAGAGTATATAGAAATAGTCTTCTACAGCCAGCAGTGATCGCTTACGGCCATACCACTCCTTGAAAGCCCGATCCCGTCTGATCTCGGAAGCGAAGAAGAGTTGGGCCTAGTTAGTACTTGGATGGGAGACTGCCTGGGAATACTAGGTGCTGTAAGCTTTTTAGCTTAAGCTTCTATTATAAAGACAGTAACCACAGTCATTTAAACACAAGAGAAGAAGAAAACTACAAAAAAAAAAAAACGAACTGGAAAGCCAATCATTTTCATTTGAGGTGTCAGGTGGTCTACCGTTTACAGGCAGCTCTAAAACAAGTATTACTCTTAGAAGAGTATATAGAAATAGTCTTCTACAGCCAGCAGTGATCGCTTACGGCCATACCACTCCTTGAAAGCCCGATCCCGTCTGATCTCGGAAGCGAAGAAGAGTTGGGCCTAGTTAGTACTTGGATGGGAGACTGCCTGGGAATACTAGGTGCTGTAAGCTTTTTAGCTTAAGCTTCTATTATAAAGACAGTAACCACAGTCATTTAAACACAAGAGAAGAAGAAAACTACAAAAAAAAAAAAAACGAACTGGAAAGCCAATCATTTTCATTTGAGGTGTCAGGTGGTCTACCGTTTACAGGCAGCTCTAAAACAAGTATTACTCTTAGAAGAGTATATAGAAATAGTCTTCTACAGCCAGCAGTGATCGCTTACGGCCATACCACTCCTTGAAAGCCCGATCCCGTCTGATCTCGGAAGCGAAGAAGAGTTGGGCCTAGTTAGTACTTGGATGGGAGACTGCCTGGGAATACTAGGTGCTGTAAGCTTTTTAGCTTAAGCTTCTATTATAAAGACAGTAACCACAGTCATTTAAACACAAGAGAAGAAGAAAACTACAAAAAAAAAAAAAACGAACTGGAAAGCCAATCATTTTCATTTGAGGTGTCAGGTGGTCTACCGTTTACAGGCAGCTCTAAAACAAGTATTACTCTTAGAAGAGTATATAGAAATAGTCTTCTACAGCCAGCAGTGATCGCTTACGGCCATACCACTCCTTGAAAGCCCGATCCCGTCTGATCTCGGAAGCGAAGAAGAGTTGGGCCTAGTTAGTACTTGGATGGGAGACTGCCTGGGAATACTAGGTGCTGTAAGCTTTTTAGCTTAAGCTTCTATTATAAAGACAGTAACCACAGTCATTTAAACACAAGAGAAGAAGAAAACTACAAAAAAAAAAAAAACGAACTGGAAAGCCAATCATTTTCATTTGAGGTGTCAGGTGGTCTACCGTTTACAGGCAGCTCTAAAACAAGTATTACTCTTAGAAGAGTATATAGAAATAGTCTTCTACAGCCAGCAGTGATCGCTTACGGCCATACCACTCCTTGAAAGCCCGATCCCGTCTGATCTCGGAAGCGAAGAAGAAGTTGGGCCTAGTTAGTACTTGGATGGGAGACTGCCTGGGAATACTAGGTGCTGTAAGCTTTTTAGCTTAAGCTTCTATTATAAAGACAGTAACCACAGTCATTTAAACACAAGAGAAGAAGAAAACTACAAAAAAAAAAAAACGAACTGGAAAGCCAATCATTTTCATTTGAGGTGTCAGGTGGTCTACCGTTTACAGGCAGCTCTAAAACAAGTATTACTCTTAGAAGAGTATATAGAAATAGTCTTCTACAGCCAGCAGTGATCGCTTACGGCCATACCACTCCTTGAAAGCCCGATCCCGTCTGATCTCGGAAGCGAAGAAGAGTTGGGCCTAGTTAGTACTTGGATGGGAGACTGCCTGGGAATACTAGGTGCTGTAAGCTTTTTAGCTTAAGCTTCTATTATAAAGACAGTAACCACAGTCATTTAAACACAAGAGAAGAAGAAAACTACAAAAAAAAAAAAAACGAACTGGAAAGCCAATCATTTTCATTTGAGGTGTCAGGTGGTCTACCGTTTACAGGCAGCTCTAAAACAAGTATTACTCTTAGAAGAGTATATAGAAATAGTCTTCTACAGCCAGCAGTGATCGCTTACGGCCATACCACTCCTTGAAAGCCCGATCCCGTCTGATCTCGGAAGCGAAGAAGAGTTGGGCCTAGTTAGTACTTGGATGGGAGACTGCCTGGGAATACTAGGTGCTGTAAGCTTTTTAGCTTAAGCTTCTATTATAAAGACAGTAACCACAGTCATTTAAACACAAGAGAAGAAGAAAACTACAAAAAAAAAAAAAACGAACTGGAAAGCCAATCATTTTCATTTGAGGTGTCAGGTGGTCTACCGTTTACAGGCAGCTCTAAAACAAGTATTACTCTTAGAAGAGTATATAGAAATAGTCTTCTACAGCCAGCAGTGATCGCTTACGGCCATACCACTCCTTGAAAGCCCGATCCCGTCTGATCTCGGAAGCGAAGAAGAGTTGGGCCTAGTTAGTACTTGGATGGGAGACTGCCTGGGAATACTAGGTGCTGTAAGCTTTTTAGCTTAAGCTTCTATTATAAAGACAGTAACCACAGTCATTTAAACACAAGAGAAGAAGAAAACTACAAAAAAAAAAAAAAACGAACTGGAAAGCCAATCATTTTCATTTGAGGTGTCAGGTGGTCTACCGTTTACAGGCAGCTCTAAAACAAGTATTACTCTTAGAAGAGTATATAGAAATAGTCTTCTACAGCCAGCAGTGATCGCTTACGGCCATACCACTCCTTGAAAGCCCGATCCCGTCTGATCTCGGAAGCGAAGAAGAGTTGGGCCTAGTTAGTACTTGGATGGGAGACTGCCTGGGAATACTAGGTGCTGTAAGCTTTTTAGCTTAAGCTTCTATTATAAAGACAGTAACCACAGTCATTTAAACACAAGAGAAGAAGAAAACTACAAAAAAAAAAAAAACGAACTGGAAAGCCAATCATTTTCATTTGAGGTGTCAGGTGGTCTACCGTTTACAGGCAGCTCTAAAACAAGTATTACTCTTAGAAGAGTATATAGAAATAGTCTTCTACAGCCAGCAGTGATCGCTTACGGCCATACCACTCCTTGAAAGCCCGATCCCGTCTGATCTCGGAAGCGAAGAAGAGTTGGGCCTAGTTAGTACTTGGATGGGAGACTGCCTGGGAATACTAGGTGCTGTAAGCTTTTTAGCTTAAGCTTCTATTATAAAGACAGTAACCACAGTCATTTAAACACAAGAGAAGAAGAAAACTACAAAAAAAAAAAAAAAACGAACTGGAAAGCCAATCATTTTCATTTGAGGTGTCAGGTGGTCTACCGTTTACAGGCAGCTCTAAAACAAGTATTACTCTTAGAAGAGTATATAGAAATAGTCTTCTACAGCCAGCAGTGATCGCTTACGGCCATACCACTCCTTGAAAGCCCGATCCCGTCTGATCTCGGAAGCGAAGAAGAGTTGGGCCTAGTTAGTACTTGGATGGGAGACTGCCTGGGAATACTAGGTGCTGTAAGCTTTTTAGCTTAAGCTTCTATTATAAAGACAGTAACCACAGTCATTTAAACACAAGAGAAGAAGAAAACTTAAAAAAAACAACAACAAAAAAAAAAAACGAACTGGAAAGCCAATCATTTTCATTTGAGGTGTCAGGTGGTCTACCGTTTACAGGCGGCTCTAAAACAAGTATTACTCTTAGAAGAGTATATAGAAATAGTCTTCTACAGCCAGCAGTGATCGCTTACGGCCATACCACTCCTTGAAAGCCCGATCCCGTCTGATCTCGGAAGCGAAGAAGAGTTGGGCCTAGTTAGTACTTGGATGGGAGACTGCCTGGGAATACTAGGTGCTGTAAGCTTTTTAGCTTAAGCTTCTATTATAAAGACAGTAACCACAGTCATTTAAACACAAGAGAAGAAGAAAACTACAAAAAAAAAAAAAACGAACTGGAAAGCCAATCATTTTCATTTGAGGTGTCAGGTGGTCTACCGTTTACAGGCAGCTCTAAAACAAGTATTACTCTTAGAAGAGTATATAGAAATAGTCTTCTACAGCCAGCAGTGATCGCTTACGGCCATACCACTCCTTGAAAGCCCGATCCCGTCTGATCTCGGAAGCGAAGAAGAGTTGGGCCTAGTTAGTACTTGGATGGGAGACTGCCTGGGAATACTAGGTGCTGTAAGCTTTTTAGCTTAAGCTTCTATTATAAAGACAGTAACCACAGTCATTTAAACACAAGAGAAGAAGAAAACTACAAAAAAAAAAAAAACGAACTGGAAAGCCAATCATTTTCATTTGAGGTGTCAGGTGGTCTACCGTTTACAGGCAGCTCTAAAACAAGTATTACTCTTAGAAGAGTATATAGAAATAGTCTTCTACAGCCAGCAGTGATCGCTTACGGCCATACCACTCCTTGAAAGCCCGATCCCGTCTGATCTCGGAAGCGAAGAAGAGTTGGGCCTAGTTAGTACTTGGATGGGAGACTGCCTGGGAATACTAGGTGCTGTAAGCTTTTTAGCTTAAGCTTCTATTATAAAGACAGTAACCACAGTCATTTAAACACAAGAGAAGAAGAAAACTACAAAAAAAAAAAACGAACTGGAAAGCCAATCATTTTCATTTGAGGTGTCAGGTGGTCTACCGTTTACAGGCAGCTCTAAAACAAGTATTACTCTTAGAAGAGTATATAGAAATAGTCTTCTACAGCCAGCAGTGATAGCTTACGGCCATACCACTCCTTGAAAGCCCGATCCCGTCTGATCTCGGAAGCGAAGAAGAGTTGGGCCTAGTTAGTACTTGGATGGGAGACTGCCTGGGAATACTAGGTGCTGTAAGCTTTTTAGCTTAAGCTTCTATTATAAAGACAGTAACCACAGTCATTTAAACACAAGAGAAGAAGAAAACTACAAAAAAAAAAAAAACGAACTGGAAAGCCAATCATTTTCATTTGAGGTGTCAGGTGGTCTACCGTTTACAGGCAGCTCTAAAACAAGTATTACTCTTAGAAGAGTATATAGAAATAGTCTTCTACAGCCAGCAGTGATCGCTTACGGCCATACCACTCCTTGAAAGCCCGATCCCGTCTGATCTCGGAAGCGAAGAAGAGTTGGGCCTAGTTAGTACTTGGATGGGAGACTGCCTGGGAATACTAGGTGCTGTAAGCTTTTTAGCTTAAGCTTCTATTATAAAGACAGTAACCACAGTCATTTAAACACAAGAGAAGAAGAAAACTACAAAAAAAAAAAAAACGAACTGGAAAGCCAATCATTTTCATTTGAGGTGTCAGGTGGTCTACCGTTTACAGGCAGCTCTAAAACAAGTATTACTCTTAGAAGAGTATATAGAAATAGTCTTCTACAGCCAGCAGTGATCGCTTACGGCCATACCACTCCTTGAAAGCCCGATCCCGTCTGATCTCGGAAGCGAAGAAGAGTTGGGCCTAGTTAGTACTTGGATGGGAGACTGCCTGGGAATACTAGGTGCTGTAAGCTTTTTAGCTTAAGCTTCTATTATAAAGACAGTAACCACAGTCATTTAAACACAAGAGAAGAAGAAAACTACAAAAAAAAAAAAAACGAACTGGAAAGCCAATCATTTTCATTTGAGGTGTCAGGTGGTCTACCGTTTACAGGCAGCTCTAAAACAAGTATTACTCTTAGAAGAGTATATAGAAATAGTCTTCTACAGCCAGCAGTGATCGCTTACGGCCATACCACTCCTTGAAAGCCCGATCCCGTCTGATCTCGGAAGCGAAGAAGAGTTGGGCCTAGTTAGTACTTGGATGGGAGACTGCCTGGGAATACTAGGTGCTGTAAGCTTTTTAGCTTAAGCTTCTATTATAAAGACAGTAACCACAGTCATTTAAACACAAGAGAAGAAGAAAACTACAAAAAAAAAAAAAACGAACTGGAAAGCCAATCATTTTCATTTGAGGTGTCAGGTGGTCTACCGTTTACAGGCAGCTCTAAAACAAGTATTACTCTTAGAAGAGTATATAGAAATAGTCTTCTACAGCCAGCAGTGATCGCTTACGGCCATACCACTCCTTGAAAGCCCGATCCCGTCTGATCTCGGAAGCGAAGAAGAGTTGGGCCTAGTTAGTACTTGGATGGGAGACTGCCTGGGAATACTAGGTGCTGTAAGCTTTTTAGCTTAAGCTTCTATTATAAAGACAGTAACCACAGTCATTTAAACACAAGAGAAGAAGAAAACTTAAAAAAAACAACAAAAAAAAAAAAAAACGAACTGGAAAGCCAATCATTTTCATTTGAGGTGTCAGGTGGTCTACCGTTTACAGGCAGCTCTAAAACAAGTATTACTCTTAGAAGAGTATATAGAAATAGTCTTCTACAGCCAGCAGTGATCGCTTACGGCCATACCACTCCTTGAAAGCCCGATCCCGTCTGATCTCGGAAGCGAAGAAGAGTTGGGCCTAGTTAGTACTTGGATGGGAGACTGCCTGGGAATACTAGGTGCTGTAAGCTTTTTAGCTTAAGCTTCTATTATAAAGACAGTAACCACAGTCATTTAAACACAAGAGAAGAAGAAAACTACAAAAAAAAAAAAAACGAACTGGAAAGCCAATCATTTTCATTTGAGGTGTCAGGTGGTCTACCGTTTACAGGCAGCTCTAAAACAAGTATTACTCTTAGAAGAGTATATAGAAATAGTCTTCTACAGCCAGCAGTGATCGCTTACGGCCATACCACTCCTTGAAAGCCCGATCCCGTCTGATCTCGGAAGCGAAGAAGAGTTGGGCCTAGTTAGTACTTGGATGGGAGACTGCCTGGGAATACTAGGTGCTGTAAGCTTTTTAGCTTAAGCTTCTATTATAAAGACAGTAACCACAGTCATTTAAACACAAGAGAAGAAGAAAACTACAAAAAAAAAAAAAACGAACTGGAAAGCCAATCATTTTCATTTGAGGTGTCAGGTGGTCTACCGTTTACAGGCAGCTCTAAAACAAGTATTACTCTTAGAAGAGTATATAGAAATAGTCTTCTACAGCCAGCAGTGATCGCTTACGGCCATACCACTCCTTGAAAGCCCGATCCCGTCTGATCTCGGAAGCGAAGAAGAGTTGGGCCTAGTTAGTACTTGGATGGGAGACTGCCTGGGAATACTAGGTGCTGTAAGCTTTTTAGCTTAAGCTTCTATTATAAAGACAGTAACCACAGTCATTTAAACACAAGAGAAGAAGAAAACTACAAAAAAAAAAAAAACGAACTGGAAAGCCAATCATTTTCATTTGAGGTGTCAGGTGGTCTACCGTTTACAGGCAGCTCTAAAACAAGTATTACTCTTAGAAGAGTATATAGAAATAGTCTTCTACAGCCAGCAGTGATCGCTTACGGCCATACCACTCCTTGAAAGCCCGATCCCGTCTGATCTCGGAAGCGAAGAAGAGTTGGGCCTAGTTAGTACTTGGATGGCAGACTGCCTGGGAATACTAGGTGCTGTAAGCTTTTTAGCTTAAGTTTCTATTATAAAGACAGTAACCACAGTCATTTAAACACAAGAGAAGAAGAAAACTAAAAAAAAAAACAACAAAAAAAAAAAAACGAACTGGAAAGCCAATCATTTTCATTTGAGGTGTCAGGTGGTCTACCGTTTACAGGCAGCTCTAAAACAAGTATTACTCTTAGAAGAGTATATAGAAATAGTCTTCTACAGCCAGCAGTGATCGCTTACGGCCATACCACTCCTTGAAAGCCCGATCCCGTCTGATCTCGGAAGCGAAGAAGAGTTGGGCCTAGTTAGTACTTGGATGGGAGACTGCCTGGGAATACTAGGTGCTGTAAGCTTTTTAGCTTAAGCTTCTATTATAAAGACAGTAACCACAGTCATTTAAACACAAGAGAAGAAGAAAACTACAAAAAAAAAAAAACGAACTGGAAAGCCAATCATTTTCATTTGAGGTGTCAGGTGGTCTACCGTTTACAGGCAGCTCTAAAACAAGTATTACTCTTAGAAGAGTATATAGAAATAGTCTTCTACAGCCAGCAGTGATCGCTTACGGCCATACCACTCCTTGAAAGCCCGATCCCGTCTGATCTCGGAAGCGAAGAAGAGTTGGGCCTAGTTAGTACTTGGATGGGAGACTGCCTGGGAATACTAGGTGCTGTAAGCTTTTTAGCTTAAGCTTCTATTATAAAGACAGTAACCACAGTCATTTAAACACAAGAGAAGAAGAAAACTACAAAAAAAAAAAAAACGAACTGGAAAGCCAATCATTTTCATTTGAGGTGTCAGGTGGTCTACCGTTTACAGGCAGCTCTAAAACAAGTATTACTCTTAGAAGAGTATATAGAAATAGTCTTCTACAGCCAGCAGTGATCGCTTACGGCCATACCACTCCTTGAAAGCCCGATCCCGTCTGATCTCGGAAGCGAAGAAGAGTTGGGCCTAGTTAGTACTTGGATGGGAGACTGCCTGGGAATACTAGGTGCTGTAAGCTTTTTAGCTTAAGCTTCTATTATAAAGACAGTAACCACAGTCATTTAAACACAAGAGAAGAAGAAAACTACAAAAAAAAAAAAACGAACTGGAAAGCCAATCATTTTCATTTGAGGTGTCAGGTGGTCTACCGTTTACAGGCAGCTCTAAAACAAGTATTACTCTTAGAAGAGTATATAGAAATAGTCTTCTACAGCCAGCAGTGATCGCTTACGGCCATACCACTCCTTGAAAGCCCGATCCCGTCTGATCTCGGAAGCGAAGAAGAGTTGGGCCTAGTTAGTACTTGGATGGGAGACTGCCTGGGAATACTAGGTGCTGTAAGCTTTTTAGCTTAAGCTTCTATTATAAAGACAGTAACCACAGTCATTTAAACACAAGAGAAGAAGAAAACTACAAAAAAAAAAAAAACGAACTGGAAAGCCAATCATTTTCATTTGAGGTGTCAGGTGGTCTACCGTTTACAGGCAGCTCTAAAACAAGTATTACTCTTAGAAGAGTATATAGAAATAGTCTTCTACAGCCAGCAGTGATCGCTTACGGCCATACCACTCCTTGAAAGCCCGATCCCGTCTGATCTCGGAAGCGAAGAAGAGTTGGGCCTAGTTAGTACTTGGATGGGAGACTGCCTGGGAATACTAGGTGCTGTAAGCTTTTTAGCTTAAGCTTCTATTATAAAGACAGTAACCACAGTCATTTAAACACAAGAGAAGAAGAAAACTACAAAAAAAAAAAAAACGAACTGGAAAGCCAATCATTTTCATTTGAGGTGTCAGGTGGTCTACCGTTTACAGGCAGCTCTAAAACAAGTATTACTCTTAGAAGAGTATATAGAAATAGTCTTCTACAGCCAGCAGTGATCGCTTACGGCCATACCACTCCTTGAAAGCCCGATCCCGTCTGATCTCGGAAGCGAAGAAGAGTTGGGCCTAGTTAGTACTTGGATGGGAGACTGCCTGGGAATACTAGGTGCTGTAAGCTTTTTAGCTTAAGCTTCTATTATAAAGACAGTAACCACAGTCATTTAAACACAAGAGAAGAAGAAAACTACAAAAAAAAAAAAAACGAACTGGAAAGCCAATCATTTTCATTTGAGGTGTCAGGTGGTCTACCGTTTACAGGCAGCTCTAAAACAAGTATTACTCTTAGAAGAGTATATAGAAATAGTCTTCTACAGCCAGCAGTGATCGCTTACGGCCATACCACTCCTTGAAAGCCCGATCCCGTCTGATCTCGGAAGCGAAGAAGAGTTGGGCCTAGTTAGTACTTGGATGGGAGACTGCCTGGGAATACTAGGTGCTGTAAGCTTTTTAGCTTAAGCTTCTATTATAAAGACAGTAACCACAGTCATTTAAACACAAGAGAAGAAGAAAACTAAAAAAAACAAAAAAAAAAAAAACGAACTGGAAAGCCAATCATTTTCATTTGAGGTGTCAGGTGGTCTACCGTTTACAGGCAGCTCTAAAACAAGTATTACTCTTAGAAGAGTATATAGAAATAGTCTTCTACAGCCAGCAGTGATCGCTTACGGCCATACCACTCCTTGAAAGCCCGATCCCGTCTGATCTCGGAAGCGAAGAAGAGTTGGGCCTAGTTAGTACTTGGATGGGAGACTGCCTGGGAATACTAGGTGCTGTAAGCTTTTTAGCTTAAGCTTCTATTATAAAGACAGTAACCACAGTCATTTAAACACAAGAGAAGAAGAAAACTACAAAAAAAAAAAAAACGAACTGGAAAGCCAATCATTTTCATTTGAGGTGTCAGGTGGTCTACCGTTTACAGGCAGCTCTAAAACAAGTATTACTCTTAGAAGAGTATATAGAAATAGTCTTCTACAGCCAGCAGTGATCGCTTACGGCCATACCACTCCTTGAAAGCCCGATCCCGTCTGATCTCGGAAGCGAAGAAGAGTTGGGCCTAGTTAGTACTTGGATGGGAGACTGCCTGGGAATACTAGGTGCTGTAAGCTTTTTAGCTTAAGCTTCTATTATAAAGACAGTAACCACAGTCATTTAAACACAAGAGAAGAAGAAAACTACAAAAAAAAAAAAAACGAACTGGAAAGCCAATCATTTTCATTTGAGGTGTCAGGTGGTCTACCGTTTACAGGCAGCTCTAAAACAAGTATTACTCTTAGAAGAGTATATAGAAATAGTCTTCTACAGCCAGCAGTGATCGCTTACGGCCATACCACTCCTTGAAAGCCCGATCCCGTCTGATCTCGGAAGCGAAGAAGAGTTGGGCCTAGTTAGTACTTGGATGGGAGACTGCCTGGGAATACTAGGTGCTGTAAGCTTTTTAGCTTAAGCTTCTATTATAAAGACAGTAACCACAGTCATTTAAACACAAGAGAAGAAGAAAACTACAAAAAAAAAAAAAACGAACTGGAAAGCCAATCATTTTCATTTGAGGTGTCAGGTGGTCTACCGTTTACAGGCAGCTCTAAAACAAGTATTACTCTTAGAAGAGTATATAGAAATAGTCTTCTACAGCCAGCAGTGATCGCTTACGGCCATACCACTCCTTGAAAGCCCGATCCCGTCTGATCTCGGAAGCGAAGAAGAGTTGGGCCTAGTTAGTACTTGGATGGGAGACTGCCTGGGAATACTAGGTGCTGTAAGCTTTTTAGCTTAAGCTTCTATTATAAAGACAGTAACCACAGTCATTTAAACACAAGAGAAGAAGAAAACTACAAAAAAAAAAAAAACGAACTGGAAAGCCAATCATTTTCATTTGAGGTGTCAGGTGGTCTACCGTTTACAGGCAGCTCTAAAACAAGTATTACTCTTAGAAGAGTATATAGAAATAGTCTTCTACAGCCAGCAGTGATCGCTTACGGCCATACCACTCCTTGAAAGCCCGATCCCGTCTGATCTCGGAAGCGAAGAAGAGTTGGGCCTAGTTAGTACTTGGATGGGAGACTGCCTGGGAATACTAGGTGCTGTAAGCTTTTTAGCTTAAGCTTCTATTATAAAGACAGTAACCACAGTCATTTAAACACAAGAGAAGAAGAAAACTACAAAAAAAAAAAAAACGAACTGGAAAGCCAATCATTTTCATTTGAGGTGTCAGGTGGTCTACCGTTTACAGGCAGCTCTAAAACAAGTATTACTCTTAGAAGAGTATATAGAAATAGTCTTCTACAGCCAGCAGTGATCGCTTACGGCCATACCACTCCTTGAAAGCCCGATCCCGTCTGATCTCGGAAGCGAAGAAGAGTTGGGCCTAGTTAGTACTTGGATGGGAGACTGCCTGGGAATACTAGGTGCTGTAAGCTTTTTAGCTTAAGCTTCTATTATAAAGACAGTAACCACAGTCATTTAAACACAAGAGAAGAAGAAAACTACAAAAAAAAAAAAAACGAACTGGAAAGCCAATCATTTTCATTTGAGGTGTCAGGTGGTCTACCGTTTACAGGCAGCTCTAAAACAAGTATTACTCTTAGAAGAGTATATAGAAATAGTCTTCTACAGCCAGCAGTGATCGCTTACGGCCATACCACTCCTTGAAAGCCCGATCCCGTCTGATCTCGGAAGCGAAGAAGAGTTGGGCCTAGTTAGTACTTGGATGGGAGACTGCCTGGGAATACTAGGTGCTGTAAGCTTTTTAGCTTAAGCTTCTATTATAAAGACAGTAACCACAGTCATTTAAACACAAGAGAAGAAGAAAACTACAAAAAAAAAAAAAACGAACTGGAAAGCCAATCATTTTCATTTGAGGTGTCAGGTGGTCTACCGTTTACAGGCAGCTCTAAAACAAGTATTACTCTTAGAAGAGTATATAGAAATAGTCTTCTACAGCCAGCAGTGAACGCTTACGGCCATACCACTCCTTGAAAGCCCGATCCCGTCTGATCTCGGAAGCGAAGAAGAGTTGGGCCTAGTTAGTACTTGGATGGGAGACTGCCTGGGAATACTAGGTGCTGTAAGCTTTTTAGCTTAAGCTTCTATTATAAAGACAGTAACCACAGTCATTTAAACACAAGAGAAGAAGAAAACTACAAAAAAAAAAAAAACGAACTGGAAAGCCAATCATTTTCATTTGAGGTGTCAGGTGGTCTACCGTTTACAGGCAGCTCTAAAACAAGTATTACTCTTAGAAGAGTATATAGAAATAGTCTTCTACAGCCAGCAGTGATCGCTTACGGCCATACCACTCCTTGAAAGCCCGATCCCGTCTGATCTCGGAAGCGAAGAAGAGTTGGGCCTAGTTAGTACTTGGATGGCAGACTGCCTGGGAATACTAGGTGCTGTAAGCTTTTTAGCTTAAGCTTCTATTATAAAGACAGTAACCACAGTCATTTAAACACAAGAGAAGAAGAAAACTTAAAAAAAACAACAAAAAAAGAAAAAAAACGAACTGGAAAGCCAATCATTTTCATTTGAGGTGTCAGGTGGTCTACCGTTTACAGGCAGCTCTAAAACAAGTATTACTCTTAGAAGAGTATATAGAAATAGTCTTCTACAGCCAGCAGTGATCGCTTACGGCCATACCACTCCTTGAAAGCCCGATCCCGTCTGATCTCGGAAGCGAAGAAGAGTTGGGCCTAGTTAGTACTTGGATGGGAGACTGCCTGGGAATACTAGGTGCTGTAAGCTTTTTAGCTTAAGCTTCTATTATAAAGACAGTAACCACAGTCATTTAAACACAAGAGAAGAAGAAAACTACAAAAAAAAAAAAAACGAACTGGAAAGCCAATCATTTTCATTTGAGGTGTCAGGTGGTCTACCGTTTACAGGCAGCTCTAAAACAAGTATTACTCTTAGAAGAGTATATAGAAATAGTCTTCTACAGCCAGCAGTGATCGCTTACGGCCATACCACTCCTTGAAAGCCCGATCCCGTCTGATCTCGGAAGCGAAGAAGAGTTGGGCCTAGTTAGTACTTGGATGGGAGACTGCCTGGGAATACTAGGTGCTGTAAGCTTTTTAGCTTAAGCTTCTATTATAAAGACAGTAACCACAGTCATTTAAACACAAGAGAAGAAGAAAACTACAAAAAAAAAAAAAACGAACTGGAAAGCCAATCATTTTCATTTGAGGTGTCAGGTGGTCTACCGTTTACAGGCAGCTCTAAAACAAGTATTACTCTTAGAAGAGTATATAGAAATAGTCTTCTACAGCCAGCAGTGATCGCTTACGGCCATACCACTCCTTGAAAGCCCGATCCCGTCTGATCTCGGAAGCGAAGAAGAGTTGGGCCTAGTTAGTACTTGGATGGGAGACTGCCTGGGAATACTAGGTGCTGTAAGCTTTTTAGCTTAAGCTTCTATTATAAAGACAGTAACCACAGTCATTTAAACACAAGAGAAGAAGAAAACTACAAAAAAAAAAAAAACGAACTGGAAAGCCAATCATTTTCATTTGAGGTGTCAGGTGGTCTACCGTTTACAGGCAGCTCTAAAACAAGTATTACTCTTAGAAGAGTATATAGAAATAGTCTTCTACAGCCAGCAGTGATCGCTTACGGCCATACCACTCCTTGAAAGCCCGATCCCGTCTGATCTCGGAAGCGAAGAAGAGTTGGGCCTAGTTAGTACTTGGATGGCAGACTGCCTGGGAATACTAGGTGCTGTAAGCTTTTTAGCTTAAGTTTCTATTATAAAGACAGTAACCACAGTCATTTAAACACAAGAGAAGAAGAAAACTAAAAAAAAAAACAACAAAAAAAAAAAACGAACTGGAAAGCCAATCATTTTCATTTGAGGTGTCAGGTGGTCTACCGTTTACAGGCAGCTCTAAAACAAGTATTACTCTTAGAAGAGTATATAGAAATAGTCTTCTACAGCCAGCAGTGATCGCTTACGGCCATACCACTCCTTGAAAGCCCGATCCCGTCTGATCTCGGAAGCGAAGAAGAGTTGGGCCTAGTTAGTACTTGGATGGGAGACTGCCTGGGAATACTAGGTGCTGTAAGCTTTTTAGCTTAAGCTTCTATTATAAAGACAGTAACCACAGTCATTTAAACACAAGAGAAGAAGAAAACTACAAAAAAAAAAAAAACGAACTGGAAAGCCAATCATTTTCATTTGAGGTGTCAGGTGGTCTACCGTTTACAGGCAGCTCTAAAACAAGTATTACTCTTAGAAGAGTATATAGAAATAGTCTTCTACAGCCAGCAGTGATCGCTTACGGCCATACCACTCCTTGAAAGCCCGATCCCGTCTGATCTCGGAAGCGAAGAAGAGTTGGGCCTAGTTAGTACTTGGATGGGAGACTGCCTGGGAATACTAGGTGCTGTAAGCTTTTTAGCTTAAGCTTCTATTATAAAGACAGTAACCACAGTCATTTAAACACAAGAGAAGAAGAAAACTACAAAAAAAAAAAAAACGAACTGGAAAGCCAATCATTTTCATTTGAGGTGTCAGGTGGTCTACCGTTTACAGGCAGCTCTAAAACAAGTATTACTCTTAGAAGAGTATATAGAAATAGTCTTCTACAGCCAGCAGTGATCGCTTACGGCCATACCACTCCTTGAAAGCCCGATCCCGTCTGATCTCGGAAGCGAAGAAGAGTTGGGCCTAGTTAGTACTTGGATGGGAGACTGCCTGGGAATACTAGGTGCTGTAAGCTTTTTAGCTTAAGCTTCTATTATAAAGACAGTAACCACAGTCATTTAAACACAAGAGAAGAAGAAAACTACAAAAAAAAAAAAAACGAACTGGAAAGCCAATCATTTTCATTTGAGGTGTCAGGTGGTCTACCGTTTACAGGCAGCTCTAAAACAAGTATTACTCTTAGAAGAGTATATAGAAATAGTCTTCTACAGCCAGCAGTGATCGCTTACGGCCATACCACTCCTTGAAAGCCCGATCCCGTCTGATCTCGGAAGCGAAGAAGAGTTGGGCCTAGTTAGTACTTGGATGGCAGACTGCCTGGGAATACTAGGTGCTGTAAGCTTTTTAGCTTAAGTTTCTATTATAAAGACAGTAACCACAGTCATTTAAACACAAGAGAAGAAGAAAACTAAAAAAAAAAACAACAAAAAAAAAAAACGAACTGGAAAGCCAATCATTTTCATTTGAGGTGTCAGGTGGTCTACCGTTTACAGGCAGCTCTAAAACAAGTATTACTCTTAGAAGAGTATATAGAAATAGTCTTCTACAGCCAGCAGTGATCGCTTACGGCCATACCACTCCTTGAAAGCCCGATCCCGTCTGATCTCGGAAGCGAAGAAGAGTTGGGCCTAGTTAGTACTTGGATGGGAGACTGCCTGGGAATACTAGGTGCTGTAAGCTTTTTAGCTTAAGCTTCTATTATAAAGACAGTAACCACAGTCATTTAAACACAAGAGAAGAAGAAAACTACAAAAAAAAAAAAAACGAACTGGAAAGCCAATCATTTTCATTTGAGGTGTCAGGTGGTCTACCGTTTACAGGCAGCTCTAAAACAAGTATTACTCTTAGAAGAGTATATAGTCTTCTACAGCCAGCAGTGATCGCTTACGGCCATACCACTCCTTGAAAGCCCGATCCCGTCTGATCTCGGAAGCGAAGAAGAGTTGGGCCTAGTTAGTACTTGGATGGCAGACTGCCTGGGAATACTAGGTGCTGTAAGCTTTTTAGCTTAAGTTTCTATTATAAAGACAGTAACCACAGTCATTTAAACACAAGAGAAGAAGAAAACTTAAGAAAAAAAAACGAACTGGAAAGCCAATCATTTTCATTTGAGGTGTCAGGTGGTCTACCGTTTACAGGCAGCTCTAAAACAAGTATTACTCTTAGAAGAGTATATAGAAATAGTCTTCTACAGCCAGCAGTGATCGCTTACGGCCATACCACTCCTTGAAAGCCCGATCCCGTCTGATCTCGGAAGCGAAGAAGAGTTGGGCCTAGTTAGTACTTGGATGGGAGACTGCCTGGGAATACTAGGTGCTGTAAGCTATTTAGCTTAAGCTTCTATTATAAAGACAGTAACCACAGTCATTTAAACACAAGAGAAGAAGAAAACTTAAGAAAAAAAAACGAACTGGAAAGCCAATCATTTTCATTTGAGGTGTCAGGTGGTCTACCGTTTACAGGCAGCTCTAAAACAAGTATTACTCTTAGAAGAGTATATAGAAATAGTCTTCTACAGCCAGCAGTGATCGCTTACGGCCATACCACTCCTTGAAAGCCCGATCCCGTCTGATCTCGGAAGCGAAGAAGAGTTGGGCCTAGTTAGTACTTGGATGGGAGACTGCCTGGGAATACTAGGTGCTGTAAGCTTTTTAGCTTAAGCTTCTATTATAAAGACAGTAACCACAGTCATTTAAACACAAGAGAAGAAGAAAACTACAAAAAAAAAAAAAACGAACTGGAAAGCCAATCATTTTCATTTGAGGTGTCAGGTGGTCTACCGTTTACAGGCAGCTCTAAAACAAGTATTACTCTTAGAAGAGTATATAGAAATAGTCTTCTACAGCCAGCAGTGATCGCTTACGGCCATACCACTCCTTGAAAGCCCGATCCCGTCTGATCTCGGAAGCGAAGAAGAGTTGGGCCTAGTTAGTACTTGGATGGCAGACTGCCTGGGAATACTAGGTGCTGTAAGCTTTTTAGCTTAAGTTTCTATTATAAAGACAGTAACCACAGTCATTTAAACACAAGAGAAGAAGAAAACTAAAAAAAAAAAACAACAAAAAAAAAAAAACGAACTGGAAAGCCAATCATTTTCATTTGAGGTGTCAGGTGGTCTACCGTTTACAGGCAGCTCTAAAACAAGTATTACTCTTAGAAGAGTATATAGAAATAGTCTTCTACAGCCAGCAGTGATCGCTTACGGCCATACCACTCCTTGAAAGCCCGATCTCGTCTGATCTCGGAAGCGAAGAGGAGTTGGGCCTAGTTAGTACTTGGATGGGAGACTGCCTGGGAATACTAGGTGCTGTAAGCTTTTTAGCTTAAGTTTCTATTATAAAGACAGTAACCACAGTCATTTAAACACAAGAGAAGAAGAAAACTTAAGAAAAAAAAACGAACTGGAAAGCCAATCATTTTCATTTGAGGTGTCAGGTGGTCTACCGTTTACAGGCAGCTCTAAAACAAGTATTACTCTTAGAAGAGTATATAGAAATAGTCTTCTACAGCCAGCAGTGATCGCTTACGGCCATACCACTCCTTGAAAGCCCGATCCCGTCTGATCTCGGAAGCGAAGAAGAGTTGGGCCTAGTTAGTACTTGGATGGGAGACTGCCTGGGAATACTAGGTGCTGTAAGCTATTTAGCTTAAGCTTCTATTATAAAGACAGTAACCACAGTCATTTAAACACAAGAGAAGAAGAAAACTTAAGAAAAAGAAACGAACTGGAAAGCCAATCATTTTCATTTGAGGTGTCAGGTGGTCTACCGTTTACAGGCAGCTCTAAAACAAGTATTACTCTTAGAAGAGTATATAGAAATAGTCTTCTACAGCCAGCAGTGATCGCTTACGGCCATACCACTCCTTGAAAGCCCGATCCCGTCTGATCTCGGAAGCGAAGAAGAGTTGGGCCTAGTTAGTACTTGGATGGGAGACTGCCTGGGAATACTAGGTGCTGTAAGCTTTTTAGCTTAAGCTTCTATTATAAAGACAGTAACCACAGTCATTTAAACACAAGAGAAGAAGAAAACTACAAAAAAAAAAAAAACGAACTGGAAAGCCAATCATTTTCATTTGAGGTGTCAGGTGGTCTACCGTTTACAGGCAGCTCTAAAACAAGTATTACTCTTAGAAGAGTATATAGAAATAGTCTTCTACAGCCAGCAGTGATCGCTTACGGCCATACCACTCCTTGAAAGCCCGATCCCGTCTGATCTCGGAAGCGAAGAAGAGTTGGGCCTAGTTAGTACTTGGATGGCAGACTGCCTGGGAATACTAGGTGCTGTAAGCTTTTTAGCTTAAGTTTCTATTATAAAGACAGTAACCACAGTCATTTAAACACAAGAGAAGAAGAAAACTAAAAAAAAAAACAACAAAAAAAAAAAAACGAACTGGAAAGCCAATCATTTTCATTTGAGGTGTCAGGTGGTCTACCGTTTACAGGCAGCTCTAAAACAAGTATTACTCTTAGAAGAGTATATAGAAATAGTCTTCTACAGCCAGCAGTGATCGCTTACGGCCATACCACTCCTTGAAAGCCCGATCTCGTCTGATCTCGGAAGCGAAGAGGAGTTGGGCCTAGTTAGTACTTGGATGGGAGACTGCCTGGGAATACTAGGTGCTGTAAGCTTTTTAGCTTAAGTTTCTATTATAAAGACAGTAACCACAGTCATTTAAACACAAGAGAAGAAGAAAACTTAAGAAAAAAAAACGAACTGGAAAGCCAATCATTTTCATTTGAGGTGTCAGGTGGTCTACCGTTTACAGGCAGCTCTAAAACAAGTATTACTCTTAGAAGAGTATATAGAAATAGTCTTCTACAGCCAGCAGTGATCGCTTACGGCCATACCACTCCTTGAAAGCCCGATCCCGTCTGATCTCGGAAGCGAAGAAGAGTTGGGCCTAGTTAGTACTTGGATGGGAGACTGCCTGGGAATACTAGGTGCTGTAAGCTTTTTAGCTTAAGCTTCTATTATAAAGACAGTAACCACAGTCATTTAAACACAAGAGAAGAAGAAAACTACAAAAAAAAAAAAACGAACTGGAAAGCCAATCATTTTCATTTGAGGTGTCAGGTGGTCTACCGTTTACAGGCAGCTCTAAAACAAGTATTACTCTTAGAAGAGTATATAGAAATAGTCTTCTACAGCCAGCAGTGATCGCTTACGGCCATACCACTCCTTGAAAGCCCGATCCCGTCTGATCTCGGAAGCGAAGAAGTGTTGGGCCTAGTTAGTACTTGGATGGGAGACTGCCTGGGAATACTAGGTGCTGTAAGCTTTTTAGCTTAAGCTTCTATTATAAAGACAGTAACCACAGTCATTTAAACACAAGAGAAGAAGAAAACTACAAAAAAAAAAAAACGAACTGGAAAGCCAATCATTTTCATTTGAGGTGTCAGGTGGTCTACCGTTTACAGGCAGCTCTAAAACAAGTATTACTCTTAGAAGAGTATATAGAAATAGTCTTCTACAGCCAGCAGTGATCGCTTACGGCCATACCACTCCTTGAAAGCCCGATCCCGTCTGATCTCGGAAGCGAAGAAGAGTTGGGCCTAGTTAGTACTTGGATGGGAGACTGCCTGGGAATACTAGGTGCTGTAAGCTATTTAGCTTAAGCTTCTATTATAAAGACAGTAACCACAGTCATTTAAACACAAGAGAAGAAGAAAACTTAAGAAAAAAAAACGAACTGGAAAGCCAATCATTTTCATTTGAGGTGTCAGGTGGTCTACCGTTTACAGGCAGCTCTAAAACAAGTATTACTCTTAGAAGAGTATATAGAAATAGTCTTCTACAGCCAGCAGTGATCGCTTACGGCCATACCACTCCTTGAAAGCCCGATCCCGTCTGATCTCGGAAGCGAAGAAGAGTTGGGCCTAGTTAGTACTTGGATGGGAGACTGCCTGGGAATACTAGGTGCTGTAAGCTTTTTAGCTTAAGCTTCTATTATAAAGACAGTAACCACAGTCATTTAAACACAAGAGAAGAAGAAAACTACAAAAAAAAAAAAAACGAACTGGAAAGCCAATCATTTTCATTTGAGGTGTCAGGTGGTCTACCGTTTACAGGCAGCTCTAAAACAAGTATTACTCTTAGAAGAGTATATAGAAATAGTCTTCTACAGCCAGCAGTGATCGCTTACGGCCATACCACTCCTTGAAAGCCCGATCCCGTCTGATCTCGGAAGCGAAGAAGAGTTGGGCCTAGTTAGTACTTGGATGGGAGACTGCCTGGGAATACTAGGTGCTGTAAGCTTTTTAGCTTAAGCTTCTATTATAAAGACAGTAACCACAGTCATTTAAACACAAGAGAAGAAGAAAACTACAAAAAAAAAAAAAACGAACTGGAAAGCCAATCATTTTCATTTGAGGTGTCAGGTGGTCTACCGTTTACAGGCAGCTCTAAAACAAGTATTACTCTTAGAAGAGTATATAGAAATAGTCTTCTACAGCCAGCAGTGATCGCTTACGGCCATACCACTCCTTGAAAGCCCGATCCCGTCTGATCTCGGAAGCGAAGAAGAGTTGGGCCTAGTTAGTACTTGGATGGGAGACTGCCTGGGAATACTAGGTGCTGTAAGCTTTTTAGCTTAAGCTTCTATTATAAAGACAGTAACCACAGTCATTTAAACACAAGAGAAGAAGAAAACTACAAAAAAAAAAAAAACGAACTGGAAAGCCAATCATTTTCATTTGAGGTGTCAGGTGGTCTACCGTTTACAGGCAGCTCTAAAACAAGTATTACTCTTAGAAGAGTATATAGAAATAGTCTTCTACAGCCAGCAGTGATCGCTTACGGCCATACCACTCCTTGAAAGCCCGATCCCGTCTGATCTCGGAAGCGAAGAAGAGTTGGGCCTAGTTAGTACTTGGATGGCAGACTGCCTGGGAATACTAGGTGCTGTAAGCTTTTTAGCTTAAGTTTCTATTATAAAGACAGTAACCACAGTCATTTAAACACAAGAGAAGAAGAAAACTAAAAAAAAAAACAACAAAAAAAAAAAAACGAACTGGAAAGCCAATCATTTTCATTTGAGGTGTCAGGTGGTCTACCGTTTACAGGCAGCTCTAAAACAAGTATTACTCTTAGAAGAGTATATAGAAATAGTCTTCTACAGCCAGCAGTGATCGCTTACGGCCATACCACTCCTTGAAAGCCCGATCCCGTCTGATCTCGGAAGCGAAGAAGAGTTGGGCCTAGTTAGTACTTGGATGGGAGACTGCCTGGGAATACTAGGTGCTGTAAGCTTTTTAGCTTAAGCTTCTATTATAAAGACAGTAACCACAGTCATTTAAACACAAGAGAAGAAGAAAACTACAAAAAAAAAAAAAACGAACTGGAAAGCCAATCATTTTCATTTGAGGTGTCAGGTGGTCTACCGTTTACAGGCAGCTCTAAAACAAGTATTACTCTTAGAAGAGTATATAGAAATAGTCTTCTACAGCCAGCAGTGATCGCTTACGGCCATACCACTCCTTGAAAGCCCGATCCCGTCTGATCTCGGAAGCGAAGAAGAGTTGGGCCTAGTTAGTACTTGGATGGGAGACTGCCTGGGAATACTAGGTGCTGTAAGCTTTTTAGCTTAAGCTTCTATTATAAAGACAGTAACCACAGTCATTTAAACACAAGAGAAGAAGAAAACTACAAAAAAAAAAAAAACGAACTGGAAAGCCAATCATTTTCATTTGAGGTGTCAGGTGGTCTACCGTTTACAGGCAGCTCTAAAACAAGTATTACTCTTAGAAGAGTATATAGAAATAGTCTTCTACAGCCAGCAGTGATCGCTTACGGCCATACCACTCCTTGAAAGCCCGATCCCGTCTGATCTCGGAAGCGAAGAAGAGTTGGGCCTAGTTAGTACTTGGATGGCAGACTGCCTGGGAATACTAGGTGCTGTAAGCTTTTTAGCTTAAGTTTCTATTATAAAGACAGTAACCACAGTCATTTAAACACAAGAGAAGAAGAAAACTAAAAAAAAAAACAACAAAAAAAAAAAAAACGAACTGGAAAGCCAATCATTTTCATTTGAGGTGTCAGGTGGTCTACCGTTTACAGGCAGCTCTAAAACAAGTATTACTCTTAGAAGAGTATATAGAAATAGTCTTCTACAGCCAGCAGTGATCGCTTACGGCCATACCACTCCTTGAAAGCCCGATCCCGTCTGATCTCGGAAGCGAAGAAGAGTTGGGCCTAGTTAGTACTTGGATGGGAGACTGCCTGGGAATACTAGGTGCTGTAAGCTTTTTAGCTTAAGCTTCTATTATAAAGACAGTAACCACAGTCATTTAAACACAAGAGAAGAAGAAAACTACAAAAAAAAAAAAAACGAACTGGAAAGCCAATCATTTTCATTTGAGGTGTCAGGTGGTCTACCGTTTACAGGCAGCTCTAAAACAAGTATTACTCTTAGAAGAGTATATAGTCTTCTACAGCCAGCAGTGATCGCTTACGGCCATACCACTCTTTGAAAGCCCGATCCCGTCTGATCTCGGAAGCGAAGAAGAGTTGGGCCTAGTTAGTACTTGGATGGGAGACTGCCTGGGAATACTAGGTGCTGTAAGCTTTTTAGCTTAAGCTTCTATTATAAAGACAGTAACCACAGTCATTTAAACACAAGAGAAGAAGAAAACTACAAAAAAAAAAAAACGAACTGGAAAGCCAATCATTTTCATTTGAGGTGTCAGGTGGTCTACCGTTTACAGGCAGCTCTAAAACAAGTATTACTCTTAGAAGAGTATATAGAAATAGTCTTCTACAGCCAGCAGTGATCGCTTACGGCCATACCACTCCTTGAAAGCCCGATCCCGTCTGATCTCGGAAGCGAAGAAGAGTTGGGCCTAGTTAGTACTTGGATGGGAGACTGCCTGGGAATACTAGGTGCTGTAAGCTTTTTAGCTTAAGCTTCTATTATAAAGACAGTAACCACAGTCATTTAAACACAAGAGAAGAAGAAAACTACAAAAAAAAAAAAACGAACTGGAAAGCCAATCATTTTCATTTGAGGTGTCAGGTGGTCTACCGTTTACAGGCAGCTCTAAAACAAGTATTACTCTTAGAAGAGTATATAGAAATAGTCTTCTACAGCCAGCAGTGATCGCTTACGGCCATACCACTCCTTGAAAGCCCGATCCCGTCTGATCTCGGAAGCGAAGAAGAGTTGGGCCTAGTTAGTACTTGGATGGGAGACTGCCTGGGAATACTAGGTGCTGTAAGCTTTTTAGCTTAAGCTTCTATTATAAAGACAGTAACCACAGTCATTTAAACACAAGAGAAGAAGAAAACTACAAAAAAAAAAAAAACGAACTGGAAAGCCAATCATTTTCATTTGAGGTGTCAGGTGGTCTACCGTTTACAGGCAGCTCTAAAACAAGTATTACTCTTAGAAGAGTATATAGTCTTCTACAGCCAGGAGTGATCGCTTACGGCCATACCACTCTTTGAAAGCCCGATCCCGTCTGATCTCGGAAGCGAAGAAGAGTTGGGCCTAGTTAGTACTTGGATGGGAGACTGCCTGGGAATACTAGGTGCTGTAAGCTTTTTAGCTTAAGCTTCTATTATAAAGACAGTAACCACAGTCATTTAAACACAAGAGAAGAAGAAAACTACAAAAAAAAAAAAACGAACTGGAAAGCCAATCATTTTCATTTGAGGTGTCAGGTGGTCTACCGTTTACAGGCAGCTCTAAAACAAGTATTACTCTTAGAAGAGTATATAGAAATAGTCTTCTACAGCCAGCAGTGATCGCTTACGGCCATACCACTCCTTGAAAGCCCGATCCCGTCTGATCTCGGAAGCGAAGAAGAGTTGGGCCTAGTTAGTACTTGGATGGGAGACTGCCTGGGAATACTAGGTGCTGTAAGCTTTTTAGCTTAAGCTTCTATTATAAAGACAGTAACCACAGTCATTTAAACACAAGAGAAGAAGAAAACTACAAAAAAAAAAAAACGAACTGGAAAGCCAATCATTTTCATTTGAGGTGTCAGGTGGTCTACCGTTTACAGGCAGCTCTAAAACAAGTATTACTCTTAGAAGAGTATATAGAAATAGTCTTCTACAGCCAGCAGTGATCGCTTACGGCCATACCACTCCTTGAAAGCCCGATCCCGTCTGATCTCGGAAGCGAAGAAGAGTTGGGCCTAGTTAGTACTTGGATGGGAGACTGCCTGGGAATACTAGGTGCTGTAAGCTATTTAGCTTAAGCTTCTATTATAAAGACAGTAACCACAGTCATTTAAACACAAGAGAAGAAGAAAACTTAAGAAAAAAAAACGAACTGGAAAGCCAATCATTTTCATTTGAGGTGTCAGGTGGTCTACCGTTTACAGGCAGCTCTAAAACAAGTATTACTCTTAGAAGAGTATATAGAAATAGTCTTCTACAGCCAGCAGTGATCGCTTCCGGCCATACCACTCCTTGAAAGCCCGATCCCGTCTGATCTCGGAAGCGAAGAAGAGTTGGGCCTAGTTAGTACTTGGATGGGAGACTGCCTGGCAATACTAGGTGCTGTAAGCTTTTTAGCTTAAGCTTCTATTATAAAGACAGTAACCACAGTCATTTAAACACAAGAGAAGAAGAAAACTACAAAAAAAAAAAAAAAACGAACTGGAAAGCCAATCATTTTCATTTGAGGTGTCAGGTGGTCTACCGTTTACAGGCAGCTCTAAAACAAGTATTACTCTTAGAAGAGTATATAGAAATAGTCTTCTACAGCCAGCAATGATCGCTTACGGCCATACCACTCCTTGAAAGCCCGATCTCGTCTGATCTCGGAAGCGAAGAGGAGTTGGGCCTAGTTAGTACTTGGATGGGAGACTGCCTGGGAATACTAGGTGCTGTAAGCTTTTTAGCTTAAGTTTCTATTATAAAGACAGTAACCACAGTCATTTAAACACAAGAGAAGAAGAAAACTTAAGAAAAAAAAACGAACTGGAAAGCCAATCATTTTCATTTGAGGTGTCAGGTGGTCTACCGTTTACAGGCAGCTCTAAAACAAGTATTACTCTTAGAAGAGTATATAGAAATAGTCTTCTACAGCCAGCAGTGATCGCTTACGGCCATACCACTCCTTGAAAGCCCGATCCCGTCTGATCTCGGAAGCGAAGAAGAGTTGGGCCTAGTTAGTACTTGGATGGGAGACTGCCTGGGAATACTAGGTGCTGTAAGCTTTTTAGCTTAAGCTTCTATTATAAAGACAGTAACCACAGTCATTTAAACACAAGAGAAGAAGAAAACTACAAAAAAAAAAAAACGAACTGGAAAGCCAATCATTTTCATTTGAGGTGTCAGGTGGTCTACCGTTTACAGGCAGCTCTAAAACAAGTATTACTCTTAGAAGAGTATATAGAAATAGTCTTCTACAGCCAGCAGTGATCGCTTACGGCCATACCACTCCTTGAAAGCCCGATCCCGTCTGATCTCGGAAGCGAAGAAGAGTTGGGCCTAGTTAGTACTTGGATGGGAGACTGCCTGGGAATACTAGGTGCTGTAAGCTTTTTAGCTTAAGCTTCTATTATAAAGACAGTAACCACAGTCATTTAAACACAAGAGAAGAAGAAAACTACAAAAAAAAAAAAACGAACTGGAAAGCCAATCATTTTCATTTGAGGTGTCAGGTGGTCTACCGTTTACAGGCAGCTCTAAAACAAGTATTACTCTTAGAAGAGTATATAGAAATAGTCTTCTACAGCCAGCAGTGATCGCTTACGGCCATACCACTCCTTGAAAGCCCGATCCCGTCTGATCTCGGAAGCGAAGAAGAGTTGGGCCTAGTTAGTACTTGGATGGGAGACTGCCTGGGAATACTAGGTGCTGTAAGCTTTTTAGCTTAAGCTTCTATTATAAAGACAGTAACCACAGTCATTTAAACACAAGAGAAGAAGAAAACTACAAAATAAAAAAAAACGAACTGGAAAGCCAATCATTTTCATTTGAGGTGTCAGGTGGTCTACCGTTTACAGGCAGCTCTAAAACAAGTATTACTCTTAGAAGAGTATATAGAAATAGTCTTCTACAGCCAGCAGTGATCGCTTACGGCCATACCACTCCTTGAAAGCCCGATCTCGTCTGATCTCGGAAGCGAAGAAGAGTTGGGCCTAGTTAGTACTTGGATGGGAGACTGCCTGGGAATACTAGGTGCTGTAAGCTTTTTAGCTTAAGTTTCTATTATAAAGACAGTAACCACAGTCATTTAAACACAAGAGAAGAAGAAAACTTAAGAAAAAAAAACGAACTGGAAAGCCAATCATTTTCATTTGAGGTGTCAGGTGGTCTACCGTTTACAGGCAGCTCTAAAACAAGTATTACTCTTAGAAGAGTATATAGAAATAGTCTTCTACAGCCAGCAGTGATCGCTTACGGCCATACCACTCCTTGAAAGCCCGATCCCGTCTGATCTCGGAAGCGAAGGAGAGTTGGGCCTAGTTAGTACTTGGATGGGAGACTGCCTGGGAATACTAGGTGCTGTAAGCTTTTTAGCTTAAGCTTCTATTATAAAGACAGTAACCACAGTCATTTAAACACAAGAGAAGAAGAAAACTACAAAAAAAAAAAAACGAACTGGAAAGCCAATCATTTTCATTTGAGGTGTCAGGTGGTCTACCGTTTACAGGCAGCTCTAAAACAAGTATTACTCTTAGAAGAGTATATAGAAATAGTCTTCTACAGCTAGCAGTGATCGCTTACGGCCATACCACTCCTTGAAAGCCCGATCCCGTCTGATCTCGGAAGCGAAGAAGAGTTGGGCCTAGTTAGTACTTGGATGGGAGACTGCCTGGGAATACTAGGTGCTGTAAGCTTTTTAGCTTAAGCTTCTATTATAAAGACAGTAACCACAGTCATTTAAACACAAGAGAAGAAGAAAACTTAAAAAAAAACAACAACAAAAAAAAAAAACGAACTGGAAAGCCAATCATTTTCATTTGAGGTGTCAGGTGGTCTACCGTTTACAGGCAGCTCTAAAACAAGTATTACTCTTAGAAGAGTATATAGAAATAGTCTTCTACAGCCAGCAGTGATCGCTTACGGCCATACCACTCCTTGAAAGCCCGATCCCGTCTGATCTCGGAAGCGAAGAAGAGTTGGGCCTAGTTAGTACTTGGATGGGAGACTGCCTGGGAATACTAGGTGCTGTAAGCTTTTTAGCTTAAGCTTCTATTATAAAGACAGTAACCACAGTCATTTAAACACAAGAGAAGAAGAAAACTACAAAAAAAAAAAAAACGAACTGGAAAGCCAATCATTTTCATTTGAGGTGTCAGGTGGTCTACCGTTTACAGGCAGCTCTAAAACAAGTATTACTCTTAGAAGAGTATATAGAAATAGTCTTCTACAGCCAGCAGTGATCGCTTACGGCCATACCACTCCTTGAAAGCCCGATCCCGTCTGATCTCGGAAGCGAAGAAGAGTTGGGCCTAGTTAGTACTTGGATGGCAGACTGCCTGGGAATACTAGGTGCTGTAAGCTTTTTAGCTTAAGTTTCTATTATAAAGACAGTAACCACAGTCATTTAAACACAAGAGAAGAAGAAAACTAAAAAAAAAAACAACAACAAAAAAAAAACGAACTGGAAAGCCAATCATTTTCATTTGAGGTGTCAGGTGGTCTACCGTTTACAGGCAGCTCTAAAACAAGTATTACTCTTAGAAGAGTATATAGAAATAGTCTTCTACAGCCAGCAGTGATCGCTTACGGCCATACCACTCCTTGAAAGCCCGATCCCGTCTGATCTCGGAAGCGAAGAAGAGTTGGGCCTAGTTAGTACTTGGATGGGAGACTGCCTGGGAATACTAGGTGCTGTAAGCTTTTTAGCTTAAGCTTCTATTATAAAGACAGTAACCACAGTCATTTAAACACAAGAGAAGAAGAAAACTTAAAAAAAAACAACAACAAAAAAAAAAAACGAACTGGAAAGCCAATCATTTTCATTTGAGGTGTCAGGTGGTCTACCGTTTACAGGCAGCTCTAAAACAAGTATTACTCTTAGAAGAGTATATAGAAATAGTCTTCTACAGCCAGCAGTGATCGCTTACGGCCATACCACTCCTTGAAAGCCCGATCCCGTCTGATCTCGGAAGCGAAGAAGAGTTGGGCCTAGTTAGTACTTGGATGGGAGACTGCCTGGGAATACTAGGTGCTGTAAGCTTTTTAGCTTAAGCTTCTATTATAAAGACAGTAACCACAGTCATTTAAACACAAGAGAAGAAGAAAACTACAAAAAAAAAAAAACGAACTGGAAAGCCAATCATTTTCATTTGAGGTGTCAGGTGGTCTACCGTTTACAGGCAGCTCTAAAACAAGTATTACTCTTAGAAGAGTATATAGAAATAGTCTTCTACAGCCAGCAGTGATCGCTTACGGCCATACCACTCCTTGAAAGCCCGATCCTGTCTGATCTCGGAAGCGAAGAAGAGTTGGGCCTAGTTAGTACTTGGATGGGAGACTGCCTGGGAATACTAGGTGCTGTAAGCTTTTTAGCTTAAGCTTCTATTATAAAGACAGTAACCACAGTCATTTAAACACAAGAGAAGAAGAAAACTACAAAAAAAAAAAAAACGAACTGGAAAGCCAATCATTTTCATTTGAGGTGTCAGGTTGTCTACCGTTTACAGGCAGCTCTAAAACAAGTATTACTCTTAGAAGAGTATATAGAAATAGTCTTCTACAGCCAGCAGTGATCGCTTACGGCCATACCACTCCTTGAAAGCCCGATCCCGTCTGATCTCGGAAGCGAAGAAGAGTTGGGCCTAGTTAGTACTTGGATGGGAGACTGCCTGGGAATACTAGGTGCTGTAAGCTTTTTAGCTTAAGCTTCTATTATAAAGACAGTAACCACAGTCATTTAAACACAAGAGAAGAAGAAAACTTCAAAAAAAAAAAAAACGAACTGGAAAGCCAATCATTTTCATTTGAGGTGTCAGGTGGTCTACCGTTTACAGGCAGCTCTAAAACAAGTATTACTCTTAGAAGAGTATATAGAAATAGTCTTCTACAGCCAGCAGTGATCGCTTACGGCCATACCACTCCTTGAAAGCCCGATCCCGTCTGATCTCGGAAGCGAAGAAGAGTTGGGCCTAGTTAGTACTTGGATGGGAGACTGCCTGGGAATACTAGGTGCTGTAAGCTTTTTAGCTTAAGCTTCTATTATAAAGACAGTAACCACAGTCATTTAAACACAAGAGAAGAAGAAAACTACAAAAAAAAAAAAACGAACTGGAAAGCCAATCATTTTCATTTGAGGTGTCAGGTGGTCTACCGTTTACAGGCAGCTCTAAAACAAGTATTACTCTTAGAAGAGTATATAGAAATAGTCTTCTACAGCCAGCAGTGATCGCTTACGGCCATACCACTCCTTGAAAGCCCGATCCCGTCTGATCTCGGAAGCGAAGAAGAGTTGGGCCTAGTTAGTACTTGGATGGGAGACTGCCTGGGAATACTAGGTGCTGTAAGCTTTTTAGCTTAAGCTTCTATTATAAAGACAGTAACCACAGTCATTTAAACACAAGAGAAGAAGAAAACTACAAAAAAAAAAAAACGAACTGGAAAGCCAATCATTTTCATTTGAGGTGTCAGGTGGTCTACCGTTTACAGGCAGCTCTAAAACAAGTATTACTCTTAGAAGAGTATATAGAAATAGTCTTCTACAGCCAGCAGTGATCGCTTACGGCCATACCACTCCTTGAAAGCCCGATCCCGTCTGATCTCGGAAGCGAAGAAGAGTTGGGCCTAGTTAGTACTTGGATGGCAGACTGCCTGGGAATACTAGGTGCTGTAAGCTTTTTAGCTTAAGCTTCTATTATAAAGACAGTAACCACAGTCATTTAAACACAAGAGAAGAAGAAAACTACAACAAAAAAAAAAACGAACTGGAAAGCCAATCATTTTCATTTGAGGTGTCAGGTGGTCTACCGTTTACAGGCAGCTCTAAAACAAGTATTACTCTTAGAAGAGTATATAGAAATAGTCTTCTACAGCCAGCAGTGATCGCTTACGGCCATACCACTCCTTGAAAGCCCGATCCCGTCTGATCTCGGAAGCGAAGAAGAGTTGGGCCTAGTTAGTACTTGGATGGGAGACTGCCTGGGAATACTAGGTGCTGTAAGCTTTTTAGCTTAAGCTTCTATTATAAAGACAGTAACCACAGTCATTTAAACACAAGAGAAGAAGAAAACTACAAAAAAAAAAAAAACGAACTGGAAAGCCAATCATTTTCATTTGAGGTGTCAGGTGGTCTACCGTTTACAGGCAGCTCTAAAACAAGTATTACTCTTAGAAGAGTATATAGAAATAGTCTTCTACAGCCAGCAGTGATCGCTTACGGCCATACCACTCCTTGAAAGCCCGATCCCGTCTGATCTCGGAAGCGAAGAAGAGTTGGGCCTAGTTAGTACTTGGATGGGAGACTGCCTGGGAATACTAGGTGCTGTAAGCTTTTTAGCTTAAGCTTCTATTATAAAGACAGTAACCACAGTCATTTAAACACAAGAGAAGAAGAAAACTACAAAAAAAAAAAAACGAACTGGAAAGCCAATCATTTTCATTTGAGGTGTCAGGTGGTCTACCGTTTACAGGCAGCTCTAAAACAAGTATTACTCTTAGAAGAGTATATAGAAATAGTCTTCTACAGCCAGCAGTGATCGCTTACGGCCATACCACTCCTTGAAAGCCCGATCCCGTCTGATCTCGGAAGCGAAGAAGAGTTGGGCCTAGTTAGTACTTGGATGGGAGACTGCCTGGGAATACTAGGTGCTGTAAGCTTTTTAGCTTAAGCTTCTATTATAAAGACAGTAACCACAGTCATTTAAACACAAGAGAAGAAGAAAACTACAAAAAAAAAAAAAAACGAACTGGAAAGCCAATCATTTTCATTTGAGGTGTCAGGTGGTCTACCGTTTACAGGCAGCTCTAAAACAAGTATTACTCTTAGAAGAGTATATAGAAATAGTCTTCTACAGCCAGCAGTGATCGCTTACGGCCATACCACTCCTTGAAAGCCCGATCCCGTCTGATCTCGGAAGCGAAGAAGAGTTGGGCCTAGTTAGTACTTGGATGGCAGACTGCCTGGGAATACTAGGTGCTGTAAGCTTTTTAGCTTAAGCTTCTATTATAAAGACAGTAACCACAGTCATTTAAACACAAGAGAAGAAGAAAACTACAAAAAAAAAAAAACGAACTGGAAAGCCAATCATTTTCATTTGAGGTGTCAGGTGGTCTACCGTTTACAGGCAGCTCTAAAACAAGTATTACTCTTAGAAGAGTATATAGAAATAGTCTTCTACAGCCAGCAGTGATCGCTTACGGCCATACCACTCCTTGAAAGCCCGATCCCGTCTGATCTCGGAAGCGAAGAAGAGTTGGGCCTAGTTAGTACTTGGATGGGAGACTGCCTGGGAATACTAGGTGCTGTAAGCTTTTTAGCTTAAGCTTCTATTATAAAGACAGTAACCACAGTCATTTAAACACAAGAGAAGAAGAAAACTACAAAAAAAAAAAAAACGAACTGGAAAGCCAATCATTTTCATTTGAGGTGTCAGGTGGTCTACCGTTTACAGGCAGCTCTAAAACAAGTATTACTCTTAGAAGAGTATATAGAAATAGTCTTCTACAGCCAGCAGTGATCGCTTACGGCCATACCACTCCTTGAAAGCCCGATCCCGTCTGATCTCGGAAGCGAAGAAGAGTTGGGCCTAGTTAGTACTTGGATGGGAGACTGCCTGGGAATACTAGGTGCTGTAAGCTTTTTAGCTTAAGCTTCTATTATAAAGACAGTAACCACAGTCATTTAAACACAAGAGAAGAAGAAAACTACAAAAAAAAAAAAACGAACTGGAAAGCCAATCATTTTCATTTATTTGAGGTGTCAGGTGGTCTACCGTTTACAGGCAGCTCTAAAACAAGTATTACTCTTAGAAGAGTATATAGAAATAGTCTTCTACAGCCAGCAGTGATCGCTTACGGCCATACCACTCCTTGAAAGCCCGATCCCGTCTGATCTCGGAAGCGAAGAAGAGTTGGGCCTAGTTAGTACTTGGATGGGAGACTGCCTGGGAATACTAGGTGCTGTAAGCTTTTTAGCTTAAGCTTCTATTATAAAGACAGTAACCACAGTCATTTAAACACAAGAGAAGAAGAAAACTACAAAAAAAAAAAAAACGAACTGGAAAGCCAATCATTTTCATTTGAGGTGTCAGGTGGTCTACCGTTTACAGGCAGCTCTAAAACAAGTATTACTCTTAGAAGAGTATATAGAAATAGTCTTCTACAGCCAGCAGTGATCGCTTACGGCCATACCACTCCTTGAAAGCCCGATCCCGTCTGATCTCGGAAGCGAAGAAGAGTTTGGCCTAGTTAGTACTTGGATGGGAGACTGCCTGGGAATACTAGGTGCTGTAAGCTTTTTAGCTTAAGCTTCTATTATAAAGACAGTAACCACAGTCATTTAAACACAAGAGAAGAAGAAAACTACAAAAAAAAAAAAACGAACTGGAAAGCCAATCATTTTCATTTGAGGTGTCAGGTGGTCTACCGTTTACAGGCAGCTCTAAAACAAGTATTACTCTTAGAAGAGTATATAGAAATAGTCTTCTACAGCCAGCAGTGATCACTTACGGCCATACCACTCCTTGAAAGCCCGATCCCGTCTGATCTCGGAAGCGAAGAAGAGTTGGGCCTAGTTAGTACTTGGATGGGAGACTGCCTGGGAATACTAGGTGCTGTAAGCTTTTTAGCTTAAGCTTCTATTATAAAGACAGTAACCACAGTCATTTAAACACAAGAGAAGAAGAAAACTACAAAAAAAAAAAAAACGAACTGGAAAGCCAATCATTTTCATTTGAGGTGTCACGTGGTCTACCGTTTACAGGCAGCTCTAAAACAAGTATTAGTCTTAGAAGAGTATATAGAAATAGTCTTCTACAGCCAGCAGTGATCGCTTACGGCCATACCACTCCTTGAAAGCCCGATCTCGTCTGATCTCGGAAGCGAAGAAGAGTTGGGCCTAGTTAGTACTTGGATGGGAGACTGCCTGGGAATACTAGGTGCTGTAAGCTTTTTAGCTTAAGCTTCTATTATAAAGACAGTAACCACAGTCATTTAAACACAAGAGAAGAAGAAAACTACAAAAAAAAAAAAACGAACTGGAAAGCCAATCATTTTCATTTGAGGTGTCAGGTGGTCTACCGTTTACAGGCAGCTCTAAAACAAGTATTACTCTTAGAAGAGTATATAGAAATAGTCTTCTACAGCCAGCAGTGATCGCTTACGGCCATACCACTCCTTGAAAGCCCGATCCCGTCTGATCTCGGAAGCGAAGAAGAGTTGGGCCTAGTTAGTACTTGGATGGGAGACTGCCTGGGAATACTAGGTGCTGTAAGCTTTTTAGCTTAAGCTTCTATTATAAAGACAGTAACCACAGTCATTTAAACACAAGAGAAGAAGAAAACTACAAAAAAAAAAAAAACGAACTGGAAAGCCAATCATTTTCATTTGAGGTGTCAGGTGGTCTACCGTTTACAGGCAGCTCTAAAACAAGTATTACTCTTAGAAGAGTATATAGAAATAGTCTTCTACAGCCAGCAGTGATCGCTTACGGCCATACCACTCCTTGAAAGCCCGATCCCGTCTGATCTCGGAAGCGAAGAAGAGTTGGGCCTGGTTAGTACTTGGATGGGAGACTGCCTGGGAATACTAGGTGCTGTAAGTTTTTTAGCTTAAGCTTCTATTATAAAGACAGTAACCACAGTCATTTAAACACAAGAGAAGAAGAAAACTACAAAAAAAAAAAAACGAACTGGAAAGCCAATCATTTTCATTTGAGGTGTCAGGTGGTCTACCGTTTACAGGCAGCTCTAAAACAAGTATTACTCTTAGAAGAGTATATAGAAATAGTCTTCTACAGCCAGCAGTGATCACTTACGGCCATACCACTCCTTGAAAGCCCGATCCCGTCTGATCTCGGAAGCGAAGAAGAGTTGGGCCTAGTTAGTACTTGGATGGGAGACTGCCTGGGAATACTAGGTGCTGTAAGCTTTTTAGCTTAAGCTTCTATTATAAAGACAGTAACCACAGTCATTTAAACACAAGAGAAGAAGAAAACTACAAAAAAAAAAAACAAACTGGAAAGCCAATCATTTTCATTTGAGGTGTCAGGTGGTCTACCGTTTACAGGCAGCTCTAAAACAAGTATTAGTCTTAGAAGAGTATATAGAAATAGTCTTCTACAGCCAGCAGTGATCGCTTACGGCCATACCACTCCTTGAAAGCCCGATCTCGTCTGATCTCGGAAGCGAAGAAGAGTTGGGCCTAGTTAGTACTTGGATGGGAGACTGCCTGGGAATACTAGGTGCTGTAAGCTTTTTAGCTTAAGCTTCTATTATAAAGACAGTAACCACAGTCATTTAAACACAAGAGAAGAAGAAAACTACAAAAAAAAAAAAACGAACTGGAAAGCCAATCATTTTCATTTGAGGTGTCAGGTGGTCTACCGTTTACAGGCAGCTCTAAAACAAGTATTACTCTTAGAAGAGTATATAGAAATAGTCTTCTACAGCCAGCAGTGATCGCTTACGGCCATACCACTCCTTGAAAGCCCGATCCCGTCTGATCTCGGAAGCGAAGAAGAGTTGGGCCTAGTTAGTACTTGGATGGGAGACTGCCTGGGAATACTAGGTGCTGTAAGCTTTTTAGCTTAAGCTTCTATTATAAAGACAGTAACCACAGTCATTTAAACACAAGAGAAAAAGAAAACTACAAAAAAAAAAAAAACGAACTGGAAAGCCAATCATTTTCATTTGAGGTGTCAGGTGGTCTACCGTTTACAGGCAGCTCTAAAACAAGTATTACTCTTAGAAGAGTATATAGAAATAGTCTTCTACAGCCAGCAGTGATCGCTTACGGCCATACCACTCCTTGAAAGCCCGATCCCGTCTGATCTCGGAAGCGAAGAAGAGTTGGGCCTAGTTAGTACTTGGATGGCAGACTGCCTGGGAATACTAGGTGCTGTAAGCTTTTTAGCTTAAGCTTCTATTATAAAGACAGTAACCACAGTCATTTAAACACAAGAGAAGAAGAAAACTACAAAAAAAAAAAAACGAACTGGAAAGCCAATCATTTTCATTTGAGGTGTCAGGTGGTCTAACGTTTACAGGCAGCTCTAAAACAAGTATTACTCTTAGAAGAGTATATAGAAATAGTCTTCTACAGCCAGCAGTGATCGCTTACGGCCATACCACTCCTTGAAAGCCCGATCCCGTCTGATCTCGGAAGCGAAGAAGAGTTGGGCCTAGTTAGTACTTGGATGGGAGACTGCCTGGGAATACTAGGTGCTGTAAGCTTTTTAGCTTAAGCTTCTATTATAAAGACAGTAACCACAGTCATTTAAACACAAGAGAAGAAGAAAACTACAAAAAAAAAAAAACGAACTGGAAAGCCAATCATTTTCATTTGAGGTGTCAGGTGGTCTACCGTTTACAGGCAGCTCTAAAACAAGTATTACTCTTAGAAGAGTATATAGAAATAGTCTTCTACAGCCAGCAGTGATCGCTTACGGCCATACCACTCCTTGAAAGCCCGATCCCGTCTGATCTCGGAAGCGAAGAAGAGTTGGGCCTAGTTAGTACTTGGATGGCAGACTGCCTGGGAATACTAGGTGCTGTAAGCTTTTTAGCTTAAGCTTCTATTATAAAGACAGTAACCACAGTCATTTAAACACAAGAGAAGAAGAAAACTACAAAAAAAAAAAAAACGAACTGGAAAGCCAATCATTTTCATTTGAGGTGTCAGGTGGTCTACCGTTTACAGGCAGCTCTAAAACAAGTATTACTCTTAGAAGAGTATATAGAAATAGTCTTCTACAGCCAGCAGTGATCGCTTACGGCCATGCCACTCCTTGAAGGCACGATCCCGTCTGATCTCGGAAGCGAAGAAGAGTTGGGCCTAGTTAGTACTTGGATGGGAGACTGCCTGGGAATACTAGGTGCTGTAAGCTTTTTAGCTTAAGCTTCTATTATAAAGACAGTAACCACAGTCATTTAAACACAAGAGAAGAAGAAAACTACAAAAAAAAAAAAAACGAACTGGAAAGCCAATCATTTTCATTTGAGGTGTCAGGTGGTCTACCGTTTACAGGCAGCTCTAAAACAAGTATTACTCTTAGAAGAGTATATAGAAATAGTCTTCTACAGCCAGCAGTGATCGCTTACGGCCATACCACTCCTTGAAAGCCCGATCCCGTCTGATCTCGGAAGCGAAGAAGAGTTGGGCCTAGTTAGTACTTGGATGGGAGACTGCCTGGGAATACTAGGTGTTGTAAGCTTTTTAGCTTAAGCTTCTATTATAAAGACAGTAACCACAGTCATTTAAACACAAGAGAAGAAGAAAACTACAAAAAAAAAAAAAACGAACTGGAAAGCCAATCATTTTCATTTGAGGTGTCAGGTGGTCTACCGTTTACAGGCAGCTCTAAAACAAGTATTACTCTTAGAAGAGTATATAGAAATAGTCTTCTACAGCCAGCAGTGATCGCTTACGGCCATACCACTCCTTGAAAGCCCGATCTCGTCTGATCTCGGAAGCGAAGAAGAGTTGGGCCTAGTTAGTACTTGGATGGCAGACTGCCTGGGAATACTAGGTGCTGTAAGCTTTTTAGCTTAAGCTTCTATTATAAAGACAGTAACCACAGTCATTTAAACACAAGAGAAGAAGAAAACTACAAAAAAAAAAAAACGAACTGGAAAGCCAATCATTTTCATTTGAGGTGTCAGGTGGTCTACCGTTTACAGGCAGCTCTAAAACAAGTATTACTCTTAGAAGAGTATATAGAAATAGTCTTCTACAGCCAGCAGTGATCGCTTACGGCCATACCACTCCTTGAAAGCCCGATCCCGTCTGATCTCGGAAGCGAAGAAGAGTTGGGCCTAGTTAGTACTTGGATGGGAGACTGCCTGGGAATACTAGGTGCTGTAAACTTTTTAGCTTAAGCTTCTATTATAAAGACAGTAACCACAGTCATTTAAACACAAGAGAAGAAGAAAACTACAAAAAAAAAAAAAAACGAACTGGAAAGCCAATCATTTTCATTTGAGGTGTCAGGTGGTCTACCGTTTACAGGCAGCTCTAAAACAAGTATTACTCTTAGAAGAGTATATAGAAATAGTCTTCTACAGCCAGCAGTGATCGCTTACGGCCATACCACTCCTTGAAAGCCCGATCCCGTCTGATCTCGGAAGCGAAGAAGAGTTGGGCCTAGTTAGTACTTGGATGGCAGACTGCCTGGGAATACTAGGTGCTGTAAGCTTTTTAGCTTAAGCTTCTATTATAAAGACAGTAACCACAGTCATTTAAACACAAGAGAAGAAGAAAACTACAAAAAAAAAAAAACGAACTGGAAAGCCAATCATTTTCATTTGAGGTGTCAGGTGGTCTACCGTTTACAGGCAGCTCTAAAACAAGTATTACTCTTAGAAGAGTATATAGAAATAGTCTTCTACAGCCAGCAGTGATCGCTTACGGCCATACCACTCCTTGAAAGCCCGATCTCGTCTGATCTCGGAAGCGAAGAAGAGTTGGGCCTAGTTAGTACTTGGATGGGAGACTGCCTGGGAATACTAGGTGCGGTAAGCTTTTTAGCTTAAGTTTCTATTATAAAGACAGTAACCACAGTCATTTAAACACAAGAGAAGAAGAAAACTTAAAAAAAAAAAACAACAAAACAAAAAAAACGAACTGGAAAGCCAATCATTTTCATTTGAGGTGTCAGGTGGTCTACCGTTTACAGGCAGCTCTAAAACAAGTATTACTCTTAGAAGAGTATATAGAAATAGTCTTCTACAGCCAGCAGTGATCGCTTACGGCCATACCACTCCTTGAAAGCCCGATCCCGTCTGATCTCGGAAGCGAAGAAGAGTTGGGCCTAGTTAGTACTTGGATGGGAGACTGCCTGGGAATACTAGGTGCTGTAAGCTTTTTAGCTTAAGCTTCTATTATAAAGACAGTAACCACAGTCATTTAAACACAAGAGAAGAAGAAAACTACAAAAAAAAAAAAACGAACTGGAAAGCCAATCATTTTCATTTGAGGTGTCAGGTGGTCTACCGTTTACAGGCAGCTCTAAAACAAGTATTACTCTTAGAAGAGTATATAGAAATAGTCTTCTACAGCCAGCAGTGATCGCTTACGGCCATACCACTCCTTGAAAGCCCGATCCCGTCTGATCTCGGAAGCGAAGAAGAGTTGGGCCTAGTTAGTACTTGGATGGGAGACTGCCTGGGAATACTAGGTGCTGTAAGCTTTTTAGCTTAAGCTTCTATTATAAAGACAGTAACCACAGTCATTTAAACACAAGAGAAGAAGAAAACTACAAAAAAAAAAAAAACGAACTGGAAAGCCAATCATTTTCATTTGAGGTGTCAGGTGGTCTACCGTTTACAGGCAGCTCTAAAACAAGTATTACTCTTAGAAGAGTATATAGAAATAGTCTTCTACAGCCAGCAGTGATCGCTTACGGCCATACCACTCCTTGAAAGCCCGATCCCGTCTGATCTCGGAAGCGAAGAAGAGTTGGGCCTAGTTAGTACTTGGATGGGAGACTGCCTGGGAATACTAGGTGCTGTAAGCTTTTTAGCTTAAGCTTCTATTATAAAGACAGTAACCACAGTCATTTAAACACAAGAGAAGAAGAAAACTACAAAAAAAAAAAAAACGAACTGGAAAGCCAATCATTTTCATTTGAGGTGTCAGGTGGTCTACCGTTTACAGGCAGCTCTAAAACAAGTATTACTCTTAGAAGAGTATATAGAAATAGTCTTCTACAGCCAGCAGTGATCGCTTACGGCCATACCACTCCTTGAAAGCCCGATCCCGTCTGATCTCGGAAGCGAAGAAGAGTTGGGCCTAGTTAGTACTTGGATGGGAGACTGCCTGGGAATACTAGGTGTTGTAAGCTTTTTAGCTTAAGCTTCTATTATAAAGACAGTAACCACAGTCATTTAAACACAAGAGAAGAAGAAAACTACAAAAAAAAAAAAAACGAACTGGAAAGCCAATCATTTTCATTTGAGGTGTCAGGTGGTCTACCGTTTACAGGCAGCTCTAAAACAAGTATTACTCTTAGAAGAGTATATAGAAATAGTCTTCTACAGCCAGCAGTGATCGCTTACGGCCATACCACTCCTTGAAAGCCCGATCTCGTCTGATCTCGGAAGCGAAGAAGAGTTGGGACTAGTTAGTACTTGGATGGGAGACTGCCTGGGAATACTAGGTGCTGTAAGCTTTTTAGCTTAAGTTTCTATTATAAAGACAGTAACCACAGTCATTTAAACACAAGAGAAGAAGAAAACTAAAAAAAAAAAAACAACAAAAAAAAAAAAAACGAACTGGAAAGCCAATCATTTTCATTTGAGGTGTCAGGTGGTCTACCGTTTACAGGCAGCTCTAAAACAAGTATTACTCTTAGAAGAGTATATAGAAATAGTCTTCTACAGCCAGCAGTGATCGCTTACGGCCATACCACTCCTTGAAAGCCCGATCCCGTCTGATCTCGGAAGCGAAGAAGAGTTGGGCCTAGTTAGTACTTGGATGGGAGACTGCCTGGGAATACTAGGTGTTGTAAGCTTTTTAGCTTAAGCTTCTATTATAAAGACAGTAACCACAGTCATTTAAACACAAGAGAAGAAGAAAACTACAAAAAAAAAAAAAACGAACTGGAAAGCCAATCATTTTCATTTGAGGTGTCAGGTGGTCTACCGTTTACAGGCAGCTCTAAAACAAGTATTACTCTTAGAAGAGTATATAGAAATAGTCTTCTACAGCCAGCAGTGATCGCTTACGGCCATACCACTCCTTGAAAGCCCGATCTCGTCTGATCTCGGAAGCGAAGAAGAGTTGGGACTAGTTAGTACTTGGATGGGAGACTGCCTGGGAATACTAGGTGCTGTAAGCTTTTTAGCTTAAGTTTCTATTATAAAGACAGTAACCACAGTCATTTAAACACAAGAGAAGAAGAAAACTAAAAAAAAAAAAACAACAAAAAAAAAAAAAACGAACTGGAAAGCCAATCATTTTCATTTGAGGTGTCAGGTGGTCTACCGTTTACAGGCAGCTCTAAAACAAGTATTACTCTTAGAAGAGTATATAGAAATAGTCTTCTACAGCCAGCAGTGATCGCTTACGGCCATACCACTCCTTGAAAGCCCGATCCCGTCTGATCTCGGAAGCGAAGAAGAGTTGGGCCTAGTTAGTACTTGGATGGGAGACTGCCTGGGAATACTGGGTGCTGTAAGCTTTTTAGCTTAAGCTTCTATTATAAAGACAGTAACCACAGTCATTTAAACACAAGAGAAGAAGAAAACTACAAAAAAAAAAAAAAACGAACTGGAAAGCCAATCATTTTCATTTGAGGTGTCAGGTGGTCTACCGTTTACAGGCAGCTCTAAAACAAGTATTACTCTTAGAAGAGTATATAGAAATAGTCTTCTACAGCCAGCAGTGATCGCTTACGGCCATACCACTCCTTGAAAGCCCGATCCCGTCTGATCTCGGAAGCGAAGAAGAGTTGGGCCTAGTTAGTACTTGGATGGCAGACTGCCTGGGAATACTAGGTGCTGTAAGCTTTTTAGCTTAAGCTTCTATTATAAAGACAGTAACCACAGTCATTTAAACACAAGAGAAGAAGAAAACTACAAAAAAAAAAAAACGAACTGGAAAGCCAATCATTTTCATTTGAGGTGTCAGGTGGTCTACCGTTTACAGGCAGCTCTAAAACAAGTATTACTCTTAGAAGAGTATATAGAAATAGTCTTCTACAGCCAGCAGTGATCGCTTACGGCCATACCACTCCTTGAAAGCCCGATCCCGTCTGATCTCGGAAGCGAAGAAGAGTTGGGCCTAGTTAGTACTTGGATGGGAGACTGCCTGGGAATACTAGGTGCTGTAAGCTTTTTAGCTTAAGCTTCTATTATAAAGACAGTAACCACAGTCATTTAAACACAAGAGAAGAAGAAAACTACAAAAAAAAAAAAACGAACTGGAAAGCCAATCATTTTCATTTGAGGTGTCAGGTGGTCTACCGTTTACAGGCAGCTCTAAAACAAGTATTACTCTTAGAAGAGTATATAGAAATAGTCTTCTACAGCCAGCAGTGATCGCTTACGGCCATACCACTCCTTGAAAGCCCGATCCCGTCTGATCTCGGAAGCGAAGAAGAGTTGGGCCTAGTTAGTACTTGGATGGGAGACTGCCTGGGAATACTAGGTGCTGTAAGCTTTTTAGCTTAAGCTTCTATTATAAAGACAGTAACCACAGTCATTTAAACACAAGAGAAGAAGAAAACTACAAAAAAAAAAAAAACGAACTGGAAAGCCAATCATTTTCATTTGAGGTGTCAGGTGGTCTACCGTTTACAGGCAGCTCTAAAACAAGTATTACTCTTAGAAGAGTATATAGAAATAGTCTTCTACAGCCAGCAGTGATCGCTTACGGCCATACCACTCCTTGAAAGCCCGATCCCGTCTGATCTCGGAAGCGAAGAAGAGTTGGGCCTAGTTAGTACTTGGATGGGAGACTGCCTGGGAATACTAGGTGCTGTAAGCTTTTTAGCTTAAGCTTCTATTATAAAGACAGTAACCACAGTCATTTAAACACAAGAGAAGAAGAAAACTACAAAAAAAAAAAAAACGAACTGGAAAGCCAATCATTTTCATTTGAGGTGTCAGGTGGTCTACCGTTTACAGGCAGCTCTAAAACAAGTATTACTCTTAGAAGAGTATATAGAAATAGTCTTCTACAGCCAGCAGTGATCGCTTACGGCCATACCACTCCTTGAAAGCCCGATCCCGTCTGATCTCGGAAGCGAAGAAGAGTTGGGCCTAGTTAGTACTTGGATGGGAGACTGCCTGGGAATACTAGGTGTTGTAAGCTTTTTAGCTTAAGCTTCTATTATAAAGACAGTAACCACAGTCATTTAAACACAAGAGAAGAAGAAAACTACAAAAAAAAAAAAAACGAACTGGAAAGCCAATCATTTTCATTTGAGGTGTCAGGTGGTCTACCGTTTACAGGCAGCTCTAAAACAAGTATTACTCTTAGAAGAGTATATAGAAATAGTCTTCTACAGCCAGCAGTGATCGCTTACGGCCATACCACTCCTTGAAAGCCCGATCTCGTCTGATCTCGGAAGCGAAGAAGAGTTGGGACTAGTTAGTACTTGGATGGGAGACTGCCTGGGAATACTAGGTGCTGTAAGCTTTTTAGCTTAAGTTTCTATTATAAAGACAGTAACCACAGTCATTTAAACACAAGAGAAGAAGAAAACTAAAAAAAAAAAAACAACAAAAAAAAAAAAAACGAACTGGAAAGCCAATCATTTTCATTTGAGGTGTCAGGTGGTCTACCGTTTACAGGCAGCTCTAAAACAAGTATTACTCTTAGAAGAGTATATAGAAATAGTCTTCTACAGCCAGCAGTGATCGCTTACGGCCATACCACTCCTTGAAAGCCCGATCCCGTCTGATCTCGGAAGCGAAGAAGAGTTGGGCCTAGTTAGTACTTGGATGGGAGACTGCCTGGGAATACTAGGTGTTGTAAGCTTTTTAGCTTAAGCTTCTATTATAAAGACAGTAACCACAGTCATTTAAACACAAGAGAAGAAGAAAACTACAAAAAAAAAAAAAACGAACTGGAAAGCCAATCATTTTCATTTGAGGTGTCAGGTGGTCTACCGTTTACAGGCAGCTCTAAAACAAGTATTACTCTTAGAAGAGTATATAGAAATAGTCTTCTACAGCCAGCAGTGATCGCTTACGGCCATACCACTCCTTGAAAGCCCGATCTCGTCTGATCTCGGAAGCGAAGAAGAGTTGGGACTAGTTAGTACTTGGATGGGAGACTGCCTGGGAATACTAGGTGCTGTAAGCTTTTTAGCTTAAGTTTCTATTATAAAGACAGTAACCACAGTCATTTAAACACAAGAGAAGAAGAAAACTAAAAAAAAAAAAACAACAAAAAAAAAAAAAACGAACTGGAAAGCCAATCATTTTCATTTGAGGTGTCAGGTGGTCTACCGTTTACAGGCAGCTCTAAAACAAGTATTACTCTTAGAAGAGTATATAGAAATAGTCTTCTACAGCCAGCAGTGATCGCTTACGGCCATACCACTCCTTGAAAGCCCGATCCCGTCTGATCTCGGAAGCGAAGAAGAGTTGGGCCTAGTTAGTACTTGGATGGGAGACTGCCTGGGAATACTAGGTGCTGTAAGCTTTTTAGCTTAAGCTTCTATTATAAAGACAGTAACCACAGTCATTTAAACACAAGAGAAGAAGAAAACTACAAAAAAAAAAAAAAACGAACTGGAAAGCCAATCATTTTCATTTGAGGTGTCAGGTGGTCTACCGTTTACAGGCAGCTCTAAAACAAGTATTACTCTTAGAAGAGTATATAGAAATAGTCTTCTACAGCCAGCAGTGATCGCTTACGGCCATACCACTCCTTGAAAGCCCGATCCCGTCTGATCTCGGAAGCGAAGAAGAGTTGGGCCTAGTTAGTACTTGGATGGCAGACTGCCTGGGAATACTAGGTGCTGTAAGCTTTTTAGCTTAAGCTTCTATTATAAAGACAGTAACCACAGTCATTTAAACACAAGAGAAGAAGAAAACTACAAAAAAAAAAAAACGAACTGGAAAGCCAATCATTTTCATTTGAGGTGTCAGGTGGTCTACCGTTTACAGGCAGCTCTAAAACAAGTATTACTCTTAGAAGAGTATATAGAAATAGTCTTCTACAGCCAGCAGTGATCGCTTACGGCCATACCACTCCTTGAAAGCCCGATCCCGTCTGATCTCGGAAGCGAAGAAGAGTTGGGCCTAGTTAGTACTTGGATGGGAGACTGCCTGGGAATACTAGGTGCTGTAAACTTTTTAGCTTAAGCTTCTATTATAAAGACAGTAACCACAGTCATTTAAACACAAGAGAAGAAGAAAACTACAAAAAAAAAAAAAAACGAACTGGAAAGCCAATCATTTTCATTTGAGGTGTCAGGTGGTCTACCGTTTACAGGCAGCTCTAAAACAAGTATTACTCTTAGAAGAGTATATAGAAATAGTCTTCTACAGCCAGCAGTGATCGCTTACGGCCATACCACTCCTTGAAAGCCCGATCCCGTCTGATCTCGGAAGCGAAGAAGAGTTGGGCCTAGTTAGTACTTGGATGGCAGACTGCCTGGGAATACTAGGTGCTGTAAGCTTTTTAGCTTAAGCTTCTATTATAAAGACAGTAACCACAGTCATTTAAACACAAGAGAAGAAGAAAACTACAAAAAAAAAAAACGAACTGGAAAGCCAATCATTTTCATTTGAGGTGTCAGGTGGTCTACCGTTTACAGGCAGCTCTAAAACAAGTATTACTCTTAGAAGAGTATATAGAAATAGTCTTCTACAGCCAGCAGTGATCGCTTACGGCCATACCACTCCTTGAAAGCCCGATCTCGTCTGATCTCGGAAGCGAAGAAGAGTTGGGCCTAGTTAGTACTTGGATGGGAGACTGCCTGGGAATACTAGGTGCGGTAAGCTTTTTAGCTTAAGTTTCTATTATAAAGACAGTAACCACAGTCATTTAAACACAAGAGAAGAAGAAAACTTAAAAAAAAAAACAACAAAACAAAAAAAACGAACTGGAAAGCCAATCATTTTCATTTGAGGTGTCAGGTGGTCTACCGTTTACAGGCAGCTCTAAAACAAGTATTACTCTTAGAAGAGTATATAGAAATAGTCTTCTACAGCCAGCAGTGATCGCTTACGGCCATACCACTCCTTGAAAGCCCGATCCCGTCTGATCTCGGAAGCGAAGAAGAGTTGGGCCTAGTTAGTACTTGGATGGGAGACTGCCTGGGAATACTAGGTGCTGTAAGCTTTTTAGCTTAAGCTTCTATTATAAAGACAGTAACCACAGTCATTTAAACACAAGAGAAGAAGAAAACTACAAAAAAAAAAAAACGAACTGGAAAGCCAATCATTTTCATTTGAGGTGTCAGGTGGTCTACCGTTTACAGGCAGCTCTAAAACAAGTATTACTCTTAGAAGAGTATATAGAAATAGTCTTCTACAGCCAGCAGTGATCGCTTACGGCCATACCACTCCTTGAAAGCCCGATCCCGTCTGATCTCGGAAGCGAAGAAGAGTTGGGCCTAGTTAGTACTTGGATGGGAGACTGCCTGGGAATACTAGGTGCTGTAAGCTTTTTAGCTTAAGCTTCTATTATAAAGACAGTAACCACAGTCATTTAAACACAAGAGAAGAAGAAAACTACAAAAAAAAAAAAAACGAACTGGAAAGCCAATCATTTTCATTTGAGGTGTCAGGTGGTCTACCGTTTACAGGCAGCTCTAAAACAAGTATTACTCTTAGAAGAGTATATAGAAATAGTCTTCTACAGCCAGCAGTGATCGCTTACGGCCATACCACTCCTTGAAAGCCCGATCCCGTCTGATCTCGGAAGCGAAGAAGAGTTGGGCCTAGTTAGTACTTGGATGGGAGACTGCCTAGGAATACTAGGTGCTGTAAGCTTTTTAGCTTAAGCTTCTATTATAAAGACAGTAACCACAGTCATTTAAACACAAGAGAAGAAGAAAACTACAAAAAAAAAAAAACGAACTGGAAAGCCAATCATTTTCATTTGAGGTGTCAGGTGGTCTACCGTTTACAGGCAGCTCTAAAACAAGTATTACTCTTAGAAGAGTATATAGAAATAGTCTTCTACAGCCAGCAGTGATCGCTTACGGCCATACCACTCCTTGAAAGCCCGATCCCGTCTGATCTCGGAAGCGAAGAAGAGTTGGGCCTAGTTAGTACTTGGATGGGAGACTGCCTGGGAATACTAGGTGCTGTAAGCTTTTTAGCTTAAGCTTCTATTATAAAGACAGTAACCACAGTCATTTAAACACAAGAGAAGAAGAAAACTACAAAAAAAAAAAAACGAACTGGAAAGCCAATCATTTTCATTTGAGGTGTCAGGTGGTCTACCGTTTACAGGCAGCTCTAAAACAAGTATTACTCTTAGAAGAGTATATAGAAATAGTCTTCTACAGCCAGCAGTGATCGCTTACGGCCATACCACTCCTTGAAAGCCCGATCCCGTCTGATCTCGGAAGCGAAGAAGAGTTGGGCCTAGTTAGTACTTGGATGGGAGACTGCCTGGGAATACTAGGTGCTGTAAGCTTTTTAGCTTAAGCTTCTATTATAAAGACAGTAACCACAGTCATTTAAACACAAGAGAAGAAGAAAACTACAAAAAAAAAAAAAACGAACTGGAAAGCCAATCATTTTCATTTGAGGTGTCAGGTGGTCTACCGTTTACAGGCAGCTCTAAAACAAGTATTACTCTTAGAAGAGTATATAGAAATAGTCTTCTACAGCCAGCAGTGATCGCTTACGGCCATACCACTCCTTGAAAGCCTGATCCCGTCTGATCTCGGAAGCGAAGAAGAGTTGGGCCTAGTTAGTACTTGGATGGGAGACTGCCTAGGAATACTAGGTGCTGTAAGCTTTTTAGCTTAAGCTTCTATTATAAAGACAGTAACCACAGTCATTTAAACACAAGAGAAGAAGAAAACTACAAAAAAAAAAAAACGAACTGGAAAGCCAATCATTTTCATTTGAGGTGTCAGGTGGTCTACCGTTTACAGGCAGCTCTAAAACAAGTATTACTCTTAGAAGAGTATATAGAAATAGTCTTCTACAGCCAGCAGTGATCGCTTACGGCCATACCACTCCTTGAAAGCCCGATCCCGTCTGATCTCGGAAGCGAAGAAGAGTTGGGCCTAGTTAGTACTTGGATGGGAGACTGCCTGGGAATACTAGGTGCTGTAAGCTTTTTAGCTTAAGCTTCTATTATAAAGACAGTAACCACAGTCATTTAAACACAAGAGAAGAAGAAAACTACAAAAAAAAAAAAACGAACTGGAAAGCCAATCATTTTCATTTGAGGTGTCAGGTGGTCTACCGTTTACAGGCAGCTCTAAAACAAGTATTACTCTTAGAAGAGTATATAGAAATAGTCTTCTACAGCCAGCAGTGATCGCTTACGGCCATACCACTCCTTGAAAGCCCGATCCCGTCTGATCTCGGAAGCGAAGAAGAGTTGGGCCTAGTTAGTACTTGGATGGGAGACTGCCTGGGAATACTAGGTGCTGTAAGCTTTTTAGCTTAAGCTTCTATTATAAAGACAGTAACCACAGTCATTTAAACACAAGAGAAGAAGAAAACTACAAAAAAAAAAAAAAACGAACTGGAAAGCCAATCATTTTCATTTGAGGTGTCAGGTGGTCTACCGTTTACAGGCAGCTCTAAAACAAGTATTACTCTTAGAAGAGTATATAGAAATAGTCTTCTACAGCCAGCAGTGATCGCTTACGGCCATACCACTCCTTGAAAGCCCGATCCCGTCTGATCTCGGAAGCGAAGAAGAGTTGGGCCTAGTTAGTACTTGGATGGGAGACTGCCTGGGAATACTAGGTGCTGTAAGCTTTTTAGCTTAAGCTTCTATTATAAAGACAGTAACCACAGTCATTTAAACACAAGAGAAGAAGAAAACTACAAAAAAAAAAACGAACTGGAAAGCCAATCATTTTCATTTGAGGTGTCAGGTGGTCTACCGTTTACAGGCAGCTCTAAAACAAGTATTACTCTTAGAAGAGTATATAGAAATAGTCTTCTACAGCCAGCAGTGATCGCTTACGGCCATACCACTCCTTGAAAGCCTGATCCCGTCTGATCTCGGAAGCGAAGAAGAGTTGGGCCTAGTTAGTACTTGGATGGCAGACTGCCTGGGAATACTAGGTGCTGTAAGCTTTTTAGCTTAAGCTTCTATTATAAAGACAGTAACCACAGTCATTTAAACACAAGAGAAGAAGAAAACTACAAAAAAAAAAAAACGAACTGGAAAGCCAATCATTTTCATTTGAGGTGTCAGGTGGTCTACCGTTTACAGGCAGCTCTAAAACAAGTATTACTCTTAGAAGAGTATATAGAAATAGTCTTCTACAGCCAGCAGTGATCGCTTACGGCCATACCACTCCTTGAAAGCCCGATCCCGTCTGATATCGGAAGCGAAGAAGAGTTGGGCCTAGTTAGTACTTGGATGGGAGACTGCCTGGGAATACTAGGTGCTGTAAGCTTTTTAGCTTAAGCTTCTATTATAAAGACAGTAACCACAGTCATTTAAACACAAGAGAAGAAGAAAACTTAAAAAAAACAACAACAAAAAAAAAAAAACGAACTGGAAAGCCAATCATTTTCATTTGAGGTGTCAGGTGGTCTACCGTTTACAGGCAGCTCTAAAACAAGTATTACTCTTAGAAGAGTATATAGAAATAGTCTTCTACAGCCAGCAGTGATCGCTTACGGCCATACCACTCCTTGAAAGCCCGATCCCGTCTGATCTCGGAAGCGAAGAAGAGTTGGGCCTAGTTAGTACTTGGATGGGAGACTGCCTGGGAATACTAGGTGCTGTAAGCTTTTTAGCTTAAGCTTCTATTATAAAGACAGTAACCACAGTCATTTAAACACAAGAGAAGAAGAAAACTACAAAAAAAAAAAAACGAACTGGAAAGCCAATCATTTTCATTTGAGGTGTCAGGTGGTCTACCGTTTACAGGCAGCTCTAAAACAAGTATTACTCTTAGAAGAGTATATAGAAATAGTCTTCTACAGCCAGCAGTGATCGCTTACGGCCATACCACTCCTTGAAAGCCCGATCCCGTCTGATCTCGGAAGCGAAGAAGAGTTGGGCCTAGTTAGTACTTGGATGGGAGACTGCCTGGGAATACTAGGTGCTGTAAGCTTTTTAGCTTAAGCTTCTATTATAAAGACAGTAACCACAGTCATTTAAACACAAGAGAAGAAGAAAACTACAAAAAAAAAAAAAACGAACTGGAAAGCCAATCATTTTCATTTGAGGTGTCAGGTGGTCTACCGTTTACAGGCAGCTCTAAAACAAGTATTACTCTTAGAAGAGTATATAGAAATAGTCTTCTACAGCCAGCAGTGATCGCTTACGGCCATACCACTCCTTGAAAGCCCGATCCCGTCTGATCTCGGAAGCGAAGAAGAGTTGGGCCTAGTTAGTACTTGGATGGGAGACTGCCTAGGAATACTAGGTGCTGTAAGCTTTTTAGCTTAAGCTTCTATTATAAAGACAGTAACCACAGTCATTTAAACACAAGAGAAGAAGAAAACTACAAAAAAAAAAAAAACGAACTGGAAAGCCAATCATTTTCATTTGAGGTGTCAGGTGGTCTACCGTTTACAGGCAGCTCTAAAACAAGTATTACTCTTAGAAGAGTGTATAGAAATAGTCTTCTACAGCCAGCAGTGATCGCTTACGGCCATACCACTCCTTGAAAGCCCGATCCCGTCTGATCTCGGAAGCGAAGAAGAGTTGGGCCTAGTTAGTACTTGGATGGGAGACTGCCTGGGAATACTAGGTGCTGTAAGCTTTTTAGCTTAAGCTTCTATTATAAAGACAGTAACCACAGTCATTTAAACACAAGAGAAGAAGAAAACTACAAAAAAAAAAAAACGAACTGGAAAGCCAATCATTTTCATTTGAGGTGTCAGGTGGTCTACCGTTTACAGGCAGCTCTAAAACAAGTATTACTCTTAGAAGAGTATATAGAAATAGTCTTCTACAGCCAGCAGTGATCGCTTACGGCCATACCACTCCTTGAAAGCCCGATCCCGTCTGATCTCGGAAGCGAAGAAGAGTTGGGCCTAGTTAGTACTTGGATGGGAGACTGCCTGGGAATACTAGGTGCTGTAAGCTTTTTAGCTTAAGCTTCTATTATAAAGACAGTAACCACAGTCATTTAAACACAAGAGAAGAAGAAAACTACAAAAAAAAAAAAACGAACTGGAAAGCCAATCATTTTCATTTGAGGTGTCAGGTGGTCTACCGTTTACAGGCAGCTCTAAAACAAGTATTACTCTTAGAAGAGTATATAGAAATAGTCTTCTACAGCCAGCAGTGATCGCTTACGGCCATACCACTCCTTGAAAGCCTGATCCCGTCTGATCTCGGAAGCGAAGAAGAGTTGGGCCTAGTTAGTACTTGGATGGGAGACTGCCTAGGAATACTAGGTGCTGTAAGCTTTTTAGCTTAAGCTTCTATTATAAAGACAGTAACCACAGTCATTTAAACACAAGAGAAGAAGAAAACTACAAAAAAAAAAAAACGAACTGGAAAGCCAATCATTTTCATTTGAGGTGTCAGGTGGTCTACCGTTTACAGGCAGCTCTAAAACAAGTATTACTCTTAGAAGAGTATATAGAAATAGTCTTCTACAGCCAGCAGTGATCGCTTACGGCCATACCACTCCTTGAAAGCCCGATCCCGTCTGATCTCGGAAGCGAAGAAGAGTTGGGCCTAGTTAGTACTTGGATGGGAGACTGCCTGGGAATACTAGGTGCTGTAAGCTTTTTAGCTTAAGCTTCTATTATAAAGACAGTAACCACAGTCATTTAAACACAAGAGAAGAAGAAAACTACAAAAAAAAAAAAACGAACTGGAAAGCCAATCATTTTCATTTGAGGTGTCAGGTGGTCTACCGTTTACAGGCAGCTCTAAAACAAGTATTACTCTTAGAAGAGTATATAGAAATAGTCTTCTACAGCCAGCAGTGATCGCTTACGGCCATACCACTCCTTGAAAGCCCGATCCCGTCTGATCTCGGAAGCGAAGAAGAGTTGGGCCTAGTTAGTACTTGGATGGGAGACTGCCTGGGAATACTAGGTGCTGTAAGCTTTTTAGCTTAAGCTTCTATTATAAAGACAGTAACCACAGTCATTTAAACACAAGAGAAGAAGAAAACTACAAAAAAAAAAAAAACGAACTGGAAAGCCAATCATTTTCATTTGAGGTGTCAGGTGGTCTACCGTTTACAGGCAGCTCTAAAACAAGTATTACTCTTAGAAGAGTATATAGAAATAGTCTTCTACAGCCAGCAGTGATCGCTTACGGCCATACCACTCCTTGAAAGCCCGATCCCGTCTGATCTCGGAAGCGAAGAAGAGTTGGGCCTAGTTAGTACTTGGATGGGAGACTGCCTGGGAATACTAGGTGCTGTAAGCTTTTTAGCTTAAGCTTCTATTATAAAGACAGTAACCACAGTCATTTAAACACAAGAGAAGAAGAAAACTACAAAAAAAAAAACGAACTGGAAAGCCAATCATTTTCATTTGAGGTGTCAGGTGGTCTACCGTTTACAGGCAGCTCTAAAACAAGTATTACTCTTAGAAGAGTATATAGAAATAGTCTTCTACAGCCAGCAGTGATCGCTTACGGCCATACCACTCCTTGAAAGCCTGATCCCGTCTGATCTCGGAAGCGAAGAAGAGTTGGGCCTAGTTAGTACTTGGATGGCAGACTGCCTGGGAATACTAGGTGCTGTAAGCTTTTTAGCTTAAGCTTCTATTATAAAGACAGTAACCACAGTCATTTAAACACAAGAGAAGAAGAAAACTACAAAAAAAAAAAAACGAACTGGAAAGCCAATCATTTTCATTTGAGGTGTCAGGTGGTCTACCGTTTACAGGCAGCTCTAAAACAAGTATTACTCTTAGAAGAGTATATAGAAATAGTCTTCTACAGCCAGCAGTGATCGCTTACGGCCATACCACTCCTTGAAAGCCCGATCCCGTCTGATCTCGGAAGCGAAGAAGAGTTGGGCCTAGTTAGTACTTGGATGGGAGACTGCCTGGGAATACTAGGTGCTGTAAGCTTTTTAGCTTAAGCTTCTATTATAAAGACAGTAACCACAGTCATTTAAACACAAGAGAAGAAGAAAACTACAAAAAAAAAAAAAACGAACTGGAAAGCCAATCATTTTCATTTGAGGTGTCAGGTGGTCTACCGTTTACAGGCAGCTCTAAAACAAGTATTACTCTTAGAAGAGTATATAGAAATAGTCTTCTACAGCCAGCAGTGATCGCTTACGGCCATACCACTCCTTGAAAGCCCGATCCCGTCTGATCTCGGAAGCGAAGAAGAGTTGGGCCTAGTTAGTACTTGGATGGGAGACTGCCTGGGAATACTAGGTGCTGTAAGCTTTTTAGCTTAAGCTTCTATTATAAAGACAGTAACCACAGTCATTTAAACACAAGAGAAGAAGAAAACTACAAAAAAAAAAAAACGAACTGGAAAGCCAATCATTTTCATTTGAGGTGTCAGGTGGTCTACCGTTTACAGGCAGCTCTAAAACAAGTATTACTCTTAGAAGAGTATATAGAAATAGTCTTCTACAGCCAGCAGTGATCGCTTACGGCCATACCACTCCTTGAAAGCCCGATCCCGTCTGATCTCGGAAGCGAAGAAGAGTTGGGCCTAGTTAGTACTTGGATGGCAGACTGCCTGGGAATACTAGGTGCTGTAAGCTTTTTAGCTTAAGCTTCTATTATAAAGACAGTAACCACAGTCATTTAAACACAAGAGAAGAAGAAAACTACAAAAAAAAAAAAACGAACTGGAAAGCCAATCATTTTCATTTGAGGTGTCAGGTGGTCTACCGTTTACAGGCAGCTCTAAAACAAGTATTACTCTTAGAAGAGTATATAGAAATAGTCTTCTACAGCCAGCAGTGATCGCTTACGGCCATACCACTCCTTGAAAGCCCGATCCCGTCTGATCTCGGAAGCGAAGAAGAGTTGGGCCTAGTTAGTACTTGGATGGGAGACTGCCTGGGAATACTAGGTGCTGTAAGCTTTTTAGCTTAAGCTTCTATTATAAAGACAGTAACCACAGTCATTTAAACACAAGAGAAGAAGAAAACTACAAAAAAAAAAAAAACGAACTGGAAAGCCAATCATTTTCATTTGAGGTGTCAGGTGGTCTACCGTTTACAGGCAGCTCTAAAACAAGTATTACTCTTAGAAGAGTATATAGAAATAGTGTTCTACAGCCAGCAGTGATCGCTTACGGCCATACCACTCCTTGAAAGCCCGATCTCGTCTGATCTCGGAAGCGAAGAAGAGTTGGGCCTAGTTAGTACTTGGATGGGAGACTGCCTGGGAATACTAGGTGCTGTAAGCTTTTTAGCTTAAGTTTCTATTATAAAGACAGTAACCACAGTCATTTAAACACAAGAGAAGAAGAAAACTACAAAAAAAAAAAAACGAACTGGAAAGCCAATCATTTTCATTTGAGGTGTCAGGTGGTCTACCGTTTACAGGCAGCTCTAAAACAAGTATTACTCTTAGAAGAGTATATAGAAATAGTCTTCTACAGCCAGCAATGATCGCTTACGGCCATACCACTCCTTGAAAGCCCGATCCCGTCTGATCTCGGAAGCGAAGAAGAGTTGGGCCTAGTTAGTACTTGGATGGGAGACTGCCTGGGAATACTAGGTGCTGTAAGCTTTTTAGCTTAAGCTTCTATTATAAAGACAGTAACCACAGTCATTTAAACACAAGAGAAGAAGAAAACTACAAAAAAAAAAAAAACGAACTGGAAAGCCAATCATTTTCATTTGAGGTGTCAGGTGGTCTACCGTTTACAGGCAGCTCTAAAACAAGTATTACTCTTAGAAGAGTATATAGAAATAGTCTTCTACAGCCAGCAGTGATCGCTTACGGCCATACCACTCCTTGAAAGCCCGATCCCGTCTGATCTCGGAAGCGAAGAAGAGTTGGGCCTAGTTAGTACTTGGATGGGAGACTGCCTGGGAATACTAGGTGCTGTAAGCTTTTTAGCTTAAGCTTCTATTATAAAGACAGTAACCACAGTCATTTAAACACAAGAGAAGAAGAAAACTACAAAAAAAAAAAAACGAACTGGAAAGCCAATCATTTTCATTTGAGGTGTCAGGTGGTCTACCGTTTACAGGCAGCTCTAAAACAAGTATTACTCTTAGAAGAGTATATAGAAATAGTCTTCTACAGCCAGCAGTGATCGCTTACGGCCATACCACTCCTTGAAAGCCCGATCCCGTCTGATCTCGGAAGCGAAGAAGAGTTGGGCCTAGTTAGTACTTGGATGGCAGACTGCCTGGGAATACTAGGTGCTGTAAGCTTTTTAGCTTAAGCTTCTATTATAAAGACAGTAACCACAGTCATTTAAACACAAGAGAAGAAGAAAACTACAAAAAAAAAAAAACGAACTGGAAAGCCAATCATTTTCATTTGAGGTGTCAGGTGGTCTACCGTTTACAGGCAGCTCTAAAACAAGTATTACTCTTAGAAGAGTATATAGAAATAGTCTTCTACAGCCAGCAGTGATTGCTTACGGCCATACCACTCCTTGAAAGCCCGATCCCGTCTGATCTCGGAAGCGAAGAAGAGTTGGGCCTAGTTAGTACTTGGATGGCAGACTGCCTGGGAATACTAGGTGCTGTAAGCTTTTTAGCTTAAGCTTCTATTATAAAGACAGTAACCACAGTCATTTAAACACAAGAGAAGAAGAAAACTACAAAAAAAAAAAAACGAACTGGAAAGCCAATCATTTTCATTTGAGGTGTCAGGTGGTCTACCGTTTACAGGCAGCTCTAAAACAAGTATTACTCTTAGAAGAGTATATAGAAATAGTCTTCTACAGCCAGCAGTGATCGCTTACGGCCATACCACTCCTTGAAAGCCCGATCTCGTCTGATCTCGGAAGCGAAGAAGAGTTGGGCCTAGTTAGTACTTGGATGGGAGACTGCCTGGGAATACTAGGTGCTGTAAGCTTTTTAGCTTAAGTTTCTATTATAAAGACAGTAACCACAGTCATTTAAACACAAGAGAAGAAGAAAACTAAAAAAAAAAAACAACAAAAAAAAAAAAATGAACTGGAAAGCCAATCATTTTCATTTGAGGTGTCAGGTGGTCTACCGTTTACAGGCAGCTCTAAAACAAGTATTACTCTTAGAAGAGTATATAGAAATAGTCTTCTACAGCCAGCAGTGATCGCTTACGGCCATACCACTCCTTGAAAGCCCCATCCCGTCTGATCTTGGAAGCGAAGAAGAGTTGGGCCTAGTTAGTACTTGGATGGGAGACTGCCTGGGAATACTAGGTGCTGTAAGCTTTTTAGCTTAAGCTTCTATTATAAAGACAGTAACCACAGTCATTTAAACACAAGAGAAGAAGAAAACTACAAAAAAAAAAAAACGAACTGGAAAGCCAATCATTTTCATTTGAGGTGTCAGGTGGTCTACCGTTTACAGGCAGCTCTAAAACAAGTATTACTCTTAGAAGAGTATATAGAAATAGTCTTCTACAGCCAGCAGTGATCGCTTACGGCCATACCACTCCTTGAAAGCCCGATCCCGTCTGATCTCGGAAGCGAAGAAGAGTTGGGCCTAGTTAGTACTTGGATGGGAGACTGCCTGGGAATACTAGGTGCTGTAAGCTTTTTAGCTTAAGCTTCTATTATAAAGACAGTAACCACAGTCATTTAAACACAAGAGAAGAAGAAAACTACAAAAAAAAAAAAAAAACGAACTGGAAAGCCAATCATTTTCATTTGAGGTGTCAGGTGGTCTACCGTTTACAGGCAGCTCTAAAACAAGTATTACTCTTAGAAGAGTATATAGAAATAGTCTTCTACAGCCAGCAGTGATCGCTTACGGCCATACCACTCCTTGAAAGCCCGATCCCGTCTGATCTCGGAAGCGAAGAAGAGTTGGGCCTAGTTAGTACTTGGATGGCAGACTGCCTGGGAATACTAGGTGCTGTAAGCTTTTTAGCTTAAGCTTCTATTATAAAGACAGTAACCACAGTCATTTAAACACAAGAGAAGAAGAAAACTACAAAAAAAAAAAAACGAACTGGAAAGCCAATCATTTTCATTTGAGGTGTCAGGTGGTCTACCGTTTACAGGCAGCTCTAAAACAAGTATTACTCTTAGAAGAGTATATAGAAATAGTCTTCTACAGCCAGCAGTGATCGCTTACGGCCATACCACTCCTTGAAAGCCCCATCCCGTCTGATCTTGGAAGCGAAGAAGAGTTGGGCCTAGTTAGTACTTGGATGGGAGACTGCCTGGGAATACTAGGTGCTGTAAGCTTTTTAGCTTAAGCTTCTATTATAAAGACAGTAACCACAGTCATTTAAACACAAGAGAAGAAGAAAACTACAAAAAAAAAAAAACGAACTGGAAAGCCAATCATTTTCATTTGAGGTGTCAGGTGGTCTACCGTTTACAGGCAGCTCTAAAACAAGTATTACTCTTAGAAGAGTATATAGAAATAGTCTTCTACAGCCAGCAGTGATCGCTTACGGCCATACCACTCCTTGAAAGCCCGATCCCGTCTGATCTCGGAAGCGAAGAAGAGTTGGGCCTAGTTAGTACTTGGATGGGAGACTGCCTGGGAATACTAGGTGCTGTAAGCTTTTTAGCTTAAGCTTCTATTATAAAGACAGTAACCACAGTCATTTAAACACAAGAGAAGAAGAAAACTACAAAAAAAAAAAAAAAAACGAACTGGAAAGCCAATCATTTTCATTTGAGGTGTCAGGTGGTCTACCGTTTACAGGCAGCTCTAAAACAAGTATTACTCTTAGAAGAGTATATAGAAATAGTCTTCTACAGCCAGCAGTGATCGCTTACGGCCATACCACTCCTTGAAAGCCCGATCCCGTCTGATCTCGGAAGCGAAGAAGAGTTGGGCCTAGTTAGTACTTGGATGGCAGACTGCCTGGGAATACTAGGTGCTGTAAGCTTTTTAGCTTAAGCTTCTATTATAAAGACAGTAACCACAGTCATTTAAACACAAGAGAAGAAGAAAACTACAAAAAAAAAAAAACGAACTGGAAAGCCAATCATTTTCATTTGAGGTGTCAGGTGGTCTACCGTTTACAGGCAGCTCTAAAACAAGTATTACTCTTAGAAGAGTATATAGAAATAGTCTTCTACAGCCAGCAGTGATCGCTTACGGCCATACCACTCCTTGAAAGCCCGATCCCGTCTGATCTCGGAAGCGAAGAAGAGTTGGGCCTAGTTAGTACTTGGATGGGAGACTGCCTGGGAATACTAGGTGCTGTAAGCTTTTTAGCTTAAGCTTCTATTATAAAGACAGTAACCACAGTCATTTAAACACAAGAGAAGAAGAAAACTACAAAAAAAAAAAAAACGAACTGGAAAGCCAATCATTTTCATTTGAGGTGTCAGGTGGTCTACCGTTTACAGGCAGCTCTAAAACAAGTATTACTCTTAGAAGAGTATATAGAAATAGTCTTCTACAGCCAGCAGTGATCGCTTACGGCCATACCACTCCTTGAAAGCCCGATCTCGTCTGATCTCGGAAGCGAAGAAGAGTTGGGCCTAGTTAGTACTTGGATGGGAGACTGCCTGGGAATACTAGGTGCTGTAAGCTTTTTAGCTTAAGTTTCTATTATAAAGACAGTAACCACAGTCATTTAAACACAAGAGAAGAAGAAAACTAAAAAAAAAAAAACGAACTGGAAAGCCAATCATTTTCATTTGAGGTGTCAGGTGGTCTACCGTTTACAGGCAGCTCTAAAACAAGTATTACTCTTAGAAGAGTATATAGAAATAGTCTTCTACAGCCAGCAGTGATCGCTTACGGCCATACCACTCCTTGAAAGCCCGATCCCGTCTGATCTCGGAAGCGAAGAAGAGTTGGGCCTAGTTAGTACTTGGATGGGAGACTGCCTGGGAATACTAGGTGCTGTAAGCTTTTTAGCTTAAGCTTCTATTATAAAGACAGTAACCACAGTCATTTAAACACAAGAGAAGAAGAAAACTACAAAAAAAAAAAAACGAACTGGAAAGCCAATCATTTTCATTTGAGGTGTCAGGTGGTCTACCGTTTACAGGCAGCTCTAAAACAAGTATTACTCTTAGAAGAGTATATAGAAATAGTCTTCTACAGCCAGCAGTGATCGCTTACGGCCATACCACTCCTTGAAAGCCCGATCCTGTCTGATCTCGGAAGCGAAGAAGAGTTGGGCCTAGTTAGTACTTGGATGGGAGACTGCCTGGGAATACTAGGTGCTGTAAGCTTTTTAGCTTAAGCTTCTATTATAAAGACAGTAACCACAGTCATTTAAACACAAGAGAAGAAGAAAACTACAAAAAAAAAAAACGAACTGGAAAGCCAATCATTTTCATTTGAGGTGTCAGGTGGTCTACCGTTTACAGGCAGCTCTAAAACAAGTATTACTCTTAGAAGAGTATATAGAAATAGTCTTCTACAGCCAGCAGTGATCGCTTACGGCCATACCACTCCTTGAAAGCCCGATCCCGTCTGATCTCGGAAGCGAAGAAGAGTTGGGCCTAGTTAGTACTTGGATGGGAGACTGCCTGGGAATACTAGGTGCTGTAAGCTTTTTAGCTTAAGCTTCTATTATAAAGACAGTAACCACAGTCATTTAAACACAAGAGAAGAAGAAAACTACAAAAAAAAAAAAACGAACTGGAAAGCCAATCATTTTCATTTGAGGTGTCAGGTGGTCTACCGTTTACAGGCAGCTCTAAAACAAGTATTACTCTTAGAAGAGTATATAGAAATAGTCTTCTACAGCCAGCAGTGATCGCTTACGGCCATACCACTCCTTGAAAGCCCGATCCCGTCTGATCTCGGAAGCGAAGAAGAGTTGGGCCTAGTTAGTACTTGGATGGGAGACTGCCTGGGAATACTAGGTGCTGTAAGCTTTTTAGCTTAAGCTTCTATTATAAAGACAGTAACCACAGTCATTTAAACACAAGAGAAGAAGAAAACTACAAAAAAAAAAAACGAACTGGAAAGCCAATCATTTTCATTTGAGGTGTCAGGTGGTCTACCGTTTACAGGCAGCTCTAAAACAAGTATTACTCTTAGAAGAGTATATAGAAATAGTCTTCTACAGCCAGCAGTGATCGCTTACGGCCATACCACTCCTTGAAAGCCCGATCCCGTCTGATCTCGGAAGCGAAGAAGAGTTGGGCCTAGTTAGTACTTGGATGGGAGACTGCCTGGGAATACTAGGTGCTGTAAGCTTTTTAGCTTAAGCTTCTATTATAAAGACAGTAACCACAGTCATTTAAACACAAGAGAAGAAGAAAACTACAAAAAAAAAAAAACGAACTGGAAAGCCAATCATTTTCATTTGAGGTGTCAGGTGGTCTACCGTTTACAGGCAGCTCTAAAACAAGTATTACTCTTAGAAGAGTATATAGAAATAGTCTTCTACAGCCAGCAGTGATCGCTTACGGCCATACCACTCCTTGAAAGCCCGATCCCGTCTGATCTCGGAAGCGAAGAAGAGTTGGGCCTAGTTAGTACTTGGATGGGAGACTGCCTGGGAATACTAGGTGCTGTAAGCTTTTTAGCTTAAGCTTCTATTATAAAGACAGTAACCACAGTCATTTAAACACAAGAGAAGAAGAAAACTACAAAAAAAAAAAACGAACTGGAAAGCCAATCATTTTCATTTGAGGTGTCAGGTGGTCTACCGTTTACAGGCAGCTCTAAAACAAGTATTACTCTTAGAAGAGTATATAGAAATAGTCTTCTACAGCCAGCAGTACACACTCTATCAGATTCCACTCCTTGAAAGCCCGATCCCGTCTGATCTCGGAAGCGAAGAAGAGTTGGGCCTAGTTAGTACTTGGATGGGAGACTGCCTGGGAATACTAGGTGCTGTAAGCTTTTTAGCTTAAGCTTCTATTATAAAGACAGTAACCACAGTCATTTAAACACAAGAGAAGAAGAAAACTACAAAAAAAAAAAAAACGAACTGGAAAGCCAATCATTTTCATTTGTGGTGTCAGGTGGTCTACCGTTTACAGGCAGCTCTAAAACAAGTATTACTCTTAGAAGAGTATATAGAAATAGTCTTCTACAGCCAGCAGTGATCGCTTACGGCCATACCACTCCTTGAAAGCCCGATCCCGTCTGATCTCGGAAGCGAAGAAGAGTTGGGCCTAGTTAGTACTTGGATGGGAGACTGCCTGGGAATACTAGGTGCTGTAAGCTTTTTAGCTTAAGCTTCTATTATAAAGACAGTAACCACAGTCATTTAAACACAAGAGAAGAAGAAAACTACAAAAAAAAAAAAACGAACTGGAAAGCCAATCATTTTCATTTGAGGTGTCAGGTGGTCTACCGTTTACAGGCAGCTCTAAAACAAGTATTACTCTTAGAAGAGTATATAGAAATAGTCTTCTACAGCCAGCAGTGATCGCTTACGGCCATACCACTCCTTGAAAGCCCGATCCCGTCTGATCTCGGAAGCGAAGAAGAGTTGGGCCTAGTTAGTACTTGGATGGCAGACTGCCTGGGAATACTAGGTGCTGTAAGCTTTTTAGCTTAAGCTTCTATTATAAAGACAGTAACCACAGTCATTTAAACACAAGAGAAGAAGAAAACTACAAAAAAAAAAAAAACGAACTGGAAAGCCAATCATTTTCATTTGAGGTGTCAGGTGGTCTACCGTTTACAGGCAGCTCTAAAACAAGTATTACTCTTAGAAGAGTATATAGAAATAGTCTTCTACAGCCAGCAGTGATCGCTTACGGCCATACCACTCCTTGAAAGCCCGATCCCGTCTGATCTCGGAAGCGAAGAAGAGTTGGGCCTAGTTAGTACTTGGATGGGAGACTGCCTGGGAATACTAGGTGCTGTAAGCTTTTTAGCTTAAGCTTCTATTATAAAGACAGTAACCACAGTCATTTAAACACAAGAGAAGAAGAAAACTACAAAAAAAAAAAAACGAACTGGAAAGCCAATCATTTTCATTTGAGGTGTCAGGTGGTCTACCGTTTACAGGCAGCTCTAAAACAAGTATTACTCTTAGAAGAGTATATAGAAATAGTCTTCTACAGCCAGCAGTGATCGCTTACGGCCATACCACTCCTTGAAAGCCCGATCCCGTCTGATCTCGGAAGCGAAGAAGAGTTGGGCCTAGTTAGTACTTGGATGGGAGACTGCCTGGGAATACTAGGTGCTGTAAGCTTTTTAGCTTAAGCTTCTATTATAAAGACAGTAACCACAGTCATTTAAACACAAGAGAAGAAGAAAACTACAAAAAAAAAAAAACGAACTGGAAAGCCAATCATTTTCATTTGAGGTGTCAGGTGGTCTACCGTTTACAGGCAGCTCTAAAACAAGTATTACTCTTAGAAGAGTATATAGAAATAGTCTTCTACAGCCAGCAGTGATCGCTTACGGCCATACCACTCCTTGAAAGCCCGATCCCGTCTGATCTCGGAAGCGAAGAAGAGTTGGGCCTAGTTAGTACTTGGATGGGAGACTGCCTGGGAATACTAGGTGCTGTAAGCTTTTTAGCTTAAGCTTCTATTATAAAGACAGTAACCACAGTCATTTAAACACAAGAGAAGAAGAAAACTACAAAAAAAAAAAACGAACTGGAAAGCCAATCATTTTCATTTGAGGTGTCAGGTGGTCTACCGTTTACAGGCAGCTCTAAAACAAGTATTACTCTTAGAAGAGTATATAGAAATAGTCTTCTACAGCCAGCAGTGATCGCTTACGGCCATACCACTCCTTGAAAGCCCGATCCCGTCTGATCTCGGAAGCGAAGAAGAGTTGGGCCTAGTTAGTACTTGGATGGGAGACTGCCTGGGAATACTAGGTGCTGTAAGCTTTTTAGCTTAAGCTTCTATTATAAAGACAGTAACCACAGTCATTTAAACACAAGAGAAGAAGAAAACTACAAAAAAAAAAAAACGAACTGGAAAGCCAATCATTTTCATTTGAGGTGTCAGGTGGTCTACCGTTTACAGGCAGCTCTAAAACAAGTATTACTCTTAGAAGAGTATATAGAAATAGTCTTCTACAGCCAGCAGTGATCGCTTACGGCCATACCACTCCTTGAAAGCCCGATCCCGTCTGATCTCGGAAGCGAAGAAGAGTTGGGCCTAGTTAGTACTTGGATGGGAGACTGCCTGGGAATACTAGGTGCTGTAAGCTTTTTAGCTTAAGCTTCTATTATAAAGACAGTAACCACAGTCATTTAAACACAAGAGAAGAAGAAAACTACAAAAAAAAAAAAACGAACTGGAAAGCCAATCATTTTCATTTGAGGTGTCAGGTGGTCTACCGTTTACAGGCAGCTCTAAAACAAGTATTACTCTTAGAAGAGTATATAGAAATAGTCTTCTACAGCCAGCAGTGATCGCTTACGGCCATACCACTCCTTGAAAGCCCGATCCCGTCTGATCTCGGAAGCGAAGAAGAGTTGGGCCTAGTTAGTACTTGGATGGCAGACTGCCTGGGAATACTAGGTGCTGTAAGCTTTTTAGCTTAAGCTTCTATTATAAAGACAGTAACCACAGTCATTTAAACACAAGAGAAGAAGAAAACTACAAAAAAAAAAAAACGAACTGGAAAGCCAATCATTTTCATTTGAGGTGTCAGGTGGTCTACCGTTTACAGGCAGCTCTAAAACAAGTATTACTCTTAGAAGAGTATATAGAAATAGTCTTCTACAGCCAGCAGTGATCGCTTACGGCCATACCACTCCTTGAAAGCCCGATCCCGTCTGATTTCGGAAGCGAAGAAGAGTTGGGCCTAGTTAGTACTTGGATGGGAGACTGCCTGGGAATACTAGGTGCTGTAAGCTTTTTAGCTTAAGCTTCTATTATAAAGACAGTAACCACAGTCATTTAAACACAAGAGAAGAAGAAAACTACAAAAAAAAAAAAACGAACTGGAAAGCCAATCATTTTCATTTGAGGTGTCAGGTGGTCTACCGTTTACAGGCAGCTCTAAAACAAGTATTACTCTTAGAAGAGTATATAGAAATAGTCTTCTACAGCCAGCAGTGATCGCTTACGGCCATACCACTCCTTGAAAGCCCGATCCCGTCTGATCTCGGAAGCGAAGAAGAGTTGGGCCTAGTTAGTACTTGGATGGCAGACTGCCTGGGAATACTAGGTGCTGTAAGCTTTTTAGCTTAAGCTTCTATTATAAAGACAGTAACCACAGTCATTTAAACACAAGAGAAGAAGAAAACTACAAAAAAAAAAAACGAACTGGAAAGCCAATCATTTTCATTTGAGGTGTCAGGTGGTCTACCGTTTACAGGCAGCTCTAAAACAAGTATTACTCTTAGAAGAGTATATAGAAATAGTCTTCTACAGCCAGCAGTGATCGCTTACGGCCATACCACTCCTTGAAAGCCCGATCCCGTCTGATCTCGGAAGCGAAGAAGAGTTGGGCCTAGTTAGTACTTGGATGGGAGACTGCCTGGGAATACTAGGTGCTGTAAGCTTTTTAGCTTAAGCTTCTATTATAAAGACAGTAACCACAGTCATTTAAACACAAGAGAAGAAGAAAACTACAAAAAAAAAAAAACGAACTGGAAAGCCAATCATTTTCATTTGAGGTGTCAGGTGGTCTACCGTTTACAGGCAGCTCTAAAACAAGTATTACTCTTAGAAGAGTATATAGAAATAGTCTTCTACAGCCAGCAGTGATCGCTTACGGCCATACCACTCCTTGAAAGCCCGATCCCGTCTGATCTCGGAAGCGAAGAAGAGTTGGGCCTAGTTAGTACTTGGATGGGAGACTGCCTGGGAATACTAGGTGCTGTAAGCTTTTTAGCTTAAGCTTCTATTATAAAGACAGTAACCACAGTCATTTAAACACAAGAGAAGAAGAAAACTACAAAAAAAAAAAAACGAACTGGAAAGCCAATCATTTTCATTTGAGGTGTCAGGTGGTCTACCGTTTACAGGCAGCTCTAAAACAAGTATTACTCTTAGAAGAGTATATAGAAATAGTCTTCTACAGCCAGCAGTGATCGCTTACGGCCATACCACTCCTTGAAAGCCCGATCCCGTCTGATCTCGGAAGCGAAGAAGAGTTGGGCCTAGTTAGTACTTGGATGGCAGACTGCCTGGGAATACTAGATGCTGTAAGCTTTTTAGCTTAAGCTTCTATTATAAAGACAGTAACCACAGTCATTTAAACACAAGAGAAGAAGAAAACTACAAAAAAAAAAAAAACGAACTGGAAAGCCAATCATTTTCATTTGAGGTGTCAGGTGGTCTACCGTTTACAGGCAGCTCTAAAACAAGTATTACTCTTAGAAGAGTATATAGAAATAGTCTTCTACAGCCAGCAGTGATCGCTTACGGCCATACCACTCCTTGAAAGCCCGATCCCGTCTGATCTCGGAAGCGAAGAAGAGTTGGGCCTAGTTAGTACTTGGATGGGAGACTGCCTGGGAATACTAGGTGCTGTAAGCTTTTTAGCTTAAGCTTCTATTATAAAGACAGTAACCACAGTCATTTAAACACAAGAGAAGAAGAAAACTACAAAAAAAAAAAAACGAACTGGAAAGCCAATCATTTTCATTTGAGGTGTCAGGTGGTCTACCGTTTACAGGCAGCTCTAAAACAAGTATTACTCTTAGAAGAGTATATAGAAATAGTCTTCTACAGCCAGCAGTGATCGCTTACGGCCATACCACTCCTTGAAAGCCCGATCCCGTCTGATCTCGGAAGCGAAGAAGAGTTGGGCCTAGTTAGTACTTGGATGGCAGACTGCCTGGGAATACTAGATGCTGTAAGCTTTTTAGCTTAAGCTTCTATTATAAAGACAGTAACCACAGTCATTTAAACACAAGAGAAGAAGAAAACTACAAAAAAAAAAAAACGAACTGGAAAGCCAATCATTTTCATTTGAGGTGTCAGGTGGTCTACCGTTTACAGGCAGCTCTAAAACAAGTATTACTCTTAGAAGAGTATATAGAAATAGTCTTCTACAGCCAGCAGTGATCGCTTACGGCCATACCACTCCTTGAAAGCCCGATCCCGTCTGATCTCGGAAGCGAAGAAGAGTTGGGCCTAGTTAGTACTTGGATGGGAGACTGCCTGGGAATACTAGGTGCTGTAAGCTTTTTAGCTTAAGCTTCTATTATAAAGACAGTAACCACAGTCATTTAAACACAAGAGAAGAAGAAAACTACAAAAAAAAAAAAAACGAACTGGAAAGCCAATCATTTTCATTTGAGGTGTCAGGTGGTCTACCGTTTACAGGCAGCTCTAAAACAAGTATTACTCTTAGAAGAGTATATAGAAATAGTCTTCTACAGCCAGCAGTGATCGCTTACGGCCATACCACTCCTTGAAAGCCCGATCTCGTCTGATCTCGGAAGCGAAGAAGAGTTGGGCCTAGTTAGTACTTGGATGGGAGACTGCCTGGGAATACTAGGTGCTGTAAGCTTTTTAGCTTAAGTTTCTATTATAAAGACAGTAACCACAGTCATTTAAACACAAGAGAAGAAGAAAACTAAAAAAAAAAAACAACAAAAAAAAAAAAACGAACTGGAAAGCCAATCATTTTCATTTGAGGTGTCAGGTGGTCTACCGTTTACAGGCAGCTCTAAAACAAGTATTACTCTTAGAAGAGTATATAGAAATAGTCTTCTACAGCCAGCAGTGATCGCTTACGGCCATACCACTCCTTGAAAGCCCGATCCCGTCTGATCTCGGAAGCGAAGAAGAGTTGGGCCTAGTTAGTACTTGGATGGGAGACTGCCTGGGAATACTAGGTGCTGTAAGCTTTTTAGCTTAAGCTTCTATTATAAAGACAGTAACCACAGTCATTTAAACACAAGAGAAGAAGAAAACTACAAAAAAAAAAAAACGAACTGGAAAGCCAATCATTTTCATTTGAGGTGTCAGGTGGTCTACCGTTTACAGGCAGCTCTAAAACAAGTATTACTCTTAGAAGAGTATATAGAAATAGTCTTCTACAGCCAGCAGTGATCGCTTACGGCCATACCACTCCTTGAAAGCCCGATCCCGTCTGATCTCGGAAGCGAAGAAGAGTTGGGCCTAGTTAGTACTTGGATGGCAGACTGCCTGGGAATACTAGGTGCTGTAAGCTTTTTAGCTTAAGCTTCTATTATAAAGACAGTAACCACAGTCATTTAAACACAAGAGAAGAAGAAAACTACAAAAAAAAAAAAACGAACTGGAAAGCCAATCATTTTCATTTGAGGTGTCAGGTGGTCTACCGTTTACAGGCAGCTCTAAAACAAGTATTACTCTTAGAAGAGTATATAGAAATAGTCTTCTACAGCCAGCAGTGATCGCTTACGGCCATACCACTCCTTGAAAGCCCGATCCCGTCTGATCTCGGAAGCGAAGAAGAGTTGGGCCTAGTTAGTACTTGGATGGGAGACTGCCTGGGAATACTAGGTGCTGTAAGCTTTTTAGCTTAAGCTTCTATTATAAAGACAGTAACCACAGTCATTTAAACACAAGAGAAGAAGAAAACTACAAAAAAAAAAAACGAACTGGAAAGCCAATCATTTTCATTTGAGGTGTCAGGTGGTCTACCGTTTACAGGCAGCTCTAAAACAAGTATTACTCTTAGAAGAGTATATAGAAATAGTCTTCTACAGCCAGCAGTGATCGCTTACGGCCATACCACTCCTTGAAAGCCCGATCCCGTCTGATCTCGGAAGCGAAGAAGAGTTGGGCCTAGTTAGTACTTGGATGGGAGACTGCCTGGGAATACTAGGTGCTGTAAGCTTTTTAGCTTAAGCTTCTATTATAAAGACAGTAACCACAGTCATTTAAACACAAGAGAAGAAGAAAACTACAAAAAAAAAAAAAACGAACTGGAAAGCCAATCATTTTCATTTGAGGTGTCAGGTGGTCTACCGTTTACAGGCAGCTCTAAAACAAGTATTACTCTTAGAAGAGTATATAGAAATAGTCTTCTACAGCCAGCAGTGATCGCTTACGGCCATACCACTCCTTGAAAGCCCGATCCCGTCTGATCTCGGAAGCGAAGAAGAGTTGGGCCTAGTTAGTACTTGGATGGGAGACTGCCTGGGAATACTAGGTGCTGTAAGCTTTTTAGCTTAAGCTTCTATTATAAAGACAGTAACCACAGTCATTTAAACACAAGAGAAGAAGAAAACTACAAAAAAAAAAAAACGAACTGGAAAGCCAATCATTTTCATTTGAGGTGTCAGGTGGTCTACCGTTTACAGGCAGCTCTAAAACAAGTATTACTCTTAGAAGAGTATATAGAAATAGTCTTCTACAGCCAGCAGTGATCGCTTACGGCCATACCACTCCTTGAAAGCCCGATCCCGTCTGATCTCGGAAGCGAAGAAGAGTTGGGCCTAGTTAGTACTTGGATGGCAGACTGCCTGGGAATACTAGGTGCTGTAAGCTTTTTAGCTTAAGCTTCTATTATAAAGACAGTAACCACAGTCATTTAAACACAAGAGAAGAAGAAAACTACAAAAAAAAAAAAAACGAACTGGAAAGCCAATCATTTTCATTTGAGGTGTCAGGTGGTCTACCGTTTACAGGCAGCTCTAAAACAAGTATTACTCTTAGAAGAGTATATAGAAATAGTCTTCTACAGCCAGCAGTGATCGCTTACGGCCATACCACTCCTTGAAAGCCCGATCCCGTCTGATCTCGGAAGCGAAGAAGAGTTGGGCCTAGTTAGTACTTGGATGGGAGACTGCCTGGGAATACTAGGTGCTGTAAGCTTTTTAGCTTAAGCTTCTATTATAAAGACAGTAACCACAGTCATTTAAACACAAGAGAAGAAGAAAACTACAAAAAAAAAAAAACGAACTGGAAAGCCAATCATTTTCATTTGAGGTGTCAGGTGGTCTACCGTTTACAGGCAGCTCTAAAACAAGTATTACTCTTAGAAGAGTATATAGAAATAGTCTTCTACAGCCAGCAGTGATCGCTTACGGCCATACCACTCCTTGAAAGCCCGATCCCGTCTGATCTCGGAAGCGAAGAAGAGTTGGGCCTAGTTAGTACTTGGATGGGAGACTGCCTGGGAATACTAGGTGCTGTAAGCTTTTTAGCTTAAGCTTCTATTATAAAGACAGTAACCACAGTCATTTAAACACAAGAGAAGAAGAAAACTACAAAAAAAAAAAACGAACTGGAAAGCCAATCATTTTCATTTGAGGTGTCAGGTGGTCTACCGTTTACAGGCAGCTCTAAAACAAGTATTACTCTTAGAAGAGTATATAGAAATAGTCTTCTACAGCCAGCAGTGATCGCTTACGGCCATACCACTCCTTGAAAGCCCGATCCCGTCTGATCTCGGAAGCGAAGAAGAGTTGGGCCTAGTTAGTACTTGGATGGGAGACTGCCTGGGAATACTAGGTGCTGTAAGCTTTTTAGCTTAAGCTTCTATTATAAAGACAGTAACCACAGTCATTTAAACACAAGAGAAGAAGAAAACTACAAAAAAAAAAAAAACGAACTGGAAAGCCAATCATTTTCATTTGAGGTGTCAGGTGGTCTACCGTTTACAGGCAGCTCTAAAACAAGTATTACTCTTAGAAGAGTATATAGAAATAGTCTTCTACAGCCAGCAGTGATCGCTTACGGCCATACCACTCCTTGAAAGCCCGATCCCGTCTGATCTCGGAAGCGAAGAAGAGTTGGGCCTAGTTAGTACTTGGATGGGAGACTGCCTGGGAATACTAGGTGCTGTAAGCTTTTTAGCTTAAGCTTCTATTATAAAGACAGTAACCACAGTCATTTAAACACAAGAGAAGAAGAAAACTACAAAAAAAAAAAAACGAACTGGAAAGCCAATCATTTTCATTTGAGGTGTCAGGTGGTCTACCGTTTACAGGCAGCTCTAAAACAAGTATTACTCTTAGAAGAGTATATAGAAATAGTCTTCTACAGCCAGCAGTGATCGCTTACGGCCATACCACTCCTTGAAAGCCCGATCCCGTCTGATCTCGGAAGCGAAGAAGAGTTGGGCCTAGTTAGTACTTGGATGGCAGACTGCCTGGGAATACTAGGTGCTGTAAGCTTTTTAGCTTAAGCTTCTATTATAAAGACAGTAACCACAGTCATTTAAACACAAGAGAAGAAGAAAACTACAAAAAAAAAAAAAACGAACTGGAAAGCCAATCATTTTCATTTGAGGTGTCAGGTGGTCTACCGTTTACAGGCAGCTCTAAAACAAGTATTACTCTTAGAAGAGTATATAGAAATAGTCTTCTACAGCCAGCAGTGATCGCTTACGGCCATACCACTCCTTGAAAGCCCGATCCCGTCTGATCTCGGAAGCGAAGAAGAGTTGGGCCTAGTTAGTACTTGGATGGGAGACTGCCTGGGAATACTAGGTGCTGTAAGCTTTTTAGCTTAAGCTTCTATTATAAAGACAGTAACCACAGTCATTTAAACACAAGAGAAGAAGAAAACTACAAAAAAAAAAAAACGAACTGGAAAGCCAATCATTTTCATTTGAGGTGTCAGGTGGTCTACCGTTTACAGGCAGCTCTAAAACAAGTATTACTCTTAGAAGAGTATATAGAAATAGTCTTCTACAGCCAGCAGTGATCGCTTACGGCCATACCACTCCTTGAAAGCCCGATCCCGTCTGATCTCGGAAGCGAAGAAGAGTTGGGCCTAGTTAGTACTTGGATGGGAGACTGCCTGGGAATACTAGGTGCTGTAAGCTTTTTAGCTTAAGCTTCTATTATAAAGACAGTAACCACAGTCATTTAAACACAAGAGAAGAAGAAAACTACAAAAAAAAAAAAACGAACTGGAAAGCCAATCATTTTCATTTGAGGTGTCAGGTGGTCTACCGTTTACAGGCAGCTCTAAAACAAGTATTACTCTTAGAAGAGTATATAGAAATAGTCTTCTACAGCCAGCAGTGATCGCTTACAGCCATACCACTCCTTGAAAGCCCGATCCCGTCTGATCTCGGAAGCGAAGAAGAGTTGGGCCTAGTTAGTACTTGGATGGGAGACTGCCTGGGAATACTAGGTGCTGTAAGCTTTTTAGCTTAAGCTTCTATTATAAAGACAGTAACCACAGTCATTTAAACACAAGAGAAGAAGAAAACTACAAAAAAAAAAAACGAACTGGAAAGCCAATCATTTTCATTTGAGGTGTCAGGTGGTCTACCGTTTACAGGCAGCTCTAAAACAAGTATTACTCTTAGAAGAGTATATAGAAATAGTCTTCTACAGCCAGCAGTGGTCGCTTACGGCCATACCACTCCTTGAAAGCCCGATCCCGTCTGATCTCGGAAGCGAAGAAGAGTTGGGCCTAGTTAGTACTTGGATGGGAGACTGCCTGGGAATACTAGGTGCTGTAAGCTTTTTAGCTTAAGCTTCTATTATAAAGACAGTAACCACAGTCATTTAAACACAAGAGAAGAAGAAAACTACAAAAAAAAAAAAACGAACTGGAAAGCCAATCATTTTCATTTGAGGTGTCAGGTGGTCTACCGTTTACAGGCAGCTCTAAAACAAGTATTACTCTTAGAAGAGTATATAGAAATAGTCTTCTACAGCCAGCAGTGATCGCTTACGGCCATACCACTCCTTGAAAGCCCGATCCCGTCTGATCTCGGAAGCGAAGAAGAGTTGGGCCTAGTTAGTACTTGGATGGGAGACTGCCTGGGAATACTAGGTGCTGTAAGCTTTTTAGCTTAAGCTTCTATTATAAAGACAGTAACCACAGTCATTTAAACACAAGAGAAGAAGAAAACTACAAAAAAAAAAAACGAACTGGAAAGCCAATCATTTTCATTTGAGGTGTCAGGTGGTCTACCGTTTACAGGCAGCTCTAAAACAAGTATTACTCTTAGAAGAGTATATAGAAATAGTCTTCTACAGCCAGCAGTGGTCGCTTACGGCCATACCACTCCTTGAAAGCCCGATCCCGTCTGATCTCGGAAGCGAAGAAGAGTTGGGCCTAGTTAGTACTTGGATGGGAGACTGCCTGGGAATACTAGGTGCTGTAAGCTTTTTAGCTTAAGCTTCTATTATAAAGACAGTAACCACAGTCATTTAAACACAAGAGAAGAAGAAAACTACAAAAAAAAAAAAAACGAACTGGAAAGCCAATCATTTTCATTTGAGGTGTCAGGTGGTCTACCGTTTACAGGCAGCTCTAAAACAAGTATTACTCTTAGAAGAGTATATAGAAATAGTCTTCTACAGCCAGCAGTGATCGCTTACGGCCATACCACTCCTTGAAAGCCCGATCCCGTCTGATCTCGGAAGCGAAGAAGAGTTGGGCCTAGTTAGTACTTGGATGGGAGACTGCCTGGGAATACTAGGTGCTGTAAGCTTTTTAGCTTAAGCTTCTATTATAAAGACAGTAACCACAGTCATTTAAACACAAGAGAAGAAGAAAACTACAAAAAAAAAAAAACGAACTGGAAAGCCAATCATTTTCATTTGAGGTGTCAGGTGGTCTACCGTTTACAGGCAGCTCTAAAACAAGTATTACTCTTAGAAGAGTATATAGAAATAGTCTTCTACAGCCAGCAGTGATCGCTTACGGCCATACCACTCCTTGAAAGCCCGATCCCGTCTGATCTCGGAAGCGAAGAAGAGTTGGGCCTAGTTAGTACTTGGATGGCAGACTGCCTGGGAATACTAGGTGCTGTAAGCTTTTTAGCTTAAGCTTCTATTATAAAGACAGTAACCACAGTCATTTAAACACAAGAGAAGAAGAAAACTACAAAAAAAAAAAAAACGAACTGGAAAGCCAATCATTTTCATTTGAGGTGTCAGGTGGTCTACCGTTTACAGGCAGCTCTAAAACAAGTATTACTCTTAGAAGAGTATATAGAAATAGTCTTCTACAGCCAGCAGTGATCGCTTACGGCCATACCACTCCTTGAAAGCCCGATCCCGTCTGATCTCGGAAGCGAAGAAGAGTTGGGCCTAGTTAGTACTTGGATGGGAGACTGCCTGGGAATACTAGGTGCTGTAAGCTTTTTAGCTTAAGCTTCTATTATAAAGACAGTAACCACAGTCATTTAAACACAAGAGAAGAAGAAAACTACAAAAAAAAAAAAAACGAACTGGAAAGCCAATCATTTTCATTTGAGGTGTCAGGTGGTCTACCGTTTACAGGCAGCTCTAAAACAAGTATTACTCTTAGAAGAGTATATAGAAATAGTCTTCTACAGCCAGCAGTGATCGCTTACGGCCATACCACTCCTTGAAAGCCCGATCCCGTCTGATCTCGGAAGCGAAGAAGAGTTGGGCCTAGTTAGTACTTGGATGGGAGACTGCCTGGGAATACTAGGTGCTGTAAGCTTTTTAGCTTAAGCTTCTATTATAAAGACAGTAACCACTGTCATTTAAACACAAGAGAAGAAGAAAACTACAAAAAAAAAAAAACGAACTGGAAAGCCAATCATTTTCATTTGAGGTGTCAGGTGGTCTACCGTTTACAGGCAGCTCTAAAACAAGTATTACTCTTAGAAGAGTATATAGAAATAGTCTTCTACAGCCAGCAGTGATCGCTTACGGCCATACCACTTCTTGAAAGCCCGATCCCGTCTGATCTCGGAAGCGAAGAAGAGTTGGGCCTAGTTAGTACTTGGATGGCAGACTGCCTGGGAATACTAGGTGCTGTAAGCTTTTTAGCTTAAGCTTCTATTATAAAGACAGTAACCACAGTCATTTAAACACAAGAGAAGAAGAAAACTACAAAAAAAAAAAAACGAACTGGAAAGCCAATCATTTTCATTTGAGGTGTCAGGTGGTCTACCGTTTACAGGCAGCTCTAAAACAAGTATTACTCTTAGAAGAGTATATAGAAATAGTCTTCTACAGCCAGCAGTGATCGCTTACGGCCATACCACTCCTTGAAAGCCCGATCCCGTCTGATCTCGGAAGCGAAGAAGAGTTGGGCCTAGTTAGTACTTGGATGGGAGACTGCCTGGGAAAACTAGGTGCTGTAAGCTTTTTAGCTTAAGCTTCTATTATAAAGACAGTAACCACAGTCATTTAAACACAAGAGAAGAAGAAAACTACAAAAAAAAAAAAAAAACGAACTGGAAAGCCAATCATTTTCATTTGAGGTGTCAGGTGGTCTACCGTTTACAGGCAGCTCTAAAACAAGTATTACTCTTAGAAGAGTATATAGAAATAGTCTTCTACAGCCAGCAGTGATCGCTTACGGCCATACCACTCCTTGAAAGCCCGATCTCGTCTGATCTCGGAAGCGAAGAAGAGTTGGGCCTAGTTAGTACTTGGATGGGAGACTGCCTGGGAATACTAGGTGCTGTAAGCTTTTTAGCTTAAGTTTCTATTATAAAGACAGTAACCACAGTCATTTAAACACAAGAGAAGAAGAAAACTAAAAAAAAAAAAACAACAAAAAAAAAAAAACGAACTGGAAAGCCAATCATTTTCATTTGAGGTGTCAGGTGGTCTACCGTTTACAGGCAGCTCTAAAACAAGTATTACTCTTAGAAGAGTATATAGAAATAGTCTTCTACAGCCAGCAGTGATCGCTTACGGCCATACCACTCCTTGAAAGCCCGATCCCGTCTGATCTCGGAAGCGAAGAAGAGTTGGGCCTAGTTAGTACTTGGATGGGAGACTGCCTGGGAATACTAGGTGCTGTAAGCTTTTTAGCTTAAGCTTCTATTATAAAGACAGTAACCACAGTCATTTAAACACAAGAGAAGAAGAAAACTACAAAAAAAAAAAACGAACTGGAAAGCCAATCATTTTCATTTGAGGTGTCAGGTGGTCTACCGTTTACAGGCAGCTCTAAAACAAGTATTACTCTTAGAAGAGTATATAGAAATAGTCTTCTACAGCCAGCAGTGATCGCTTACGGCCATACCACTCCTTGAAAGCCCGATCCCGTCTGATCTCGGAAGCGAAGAAGAGTTGGGCCTAGTTAGTACTTGGATGGGAGACTGCCTGGGAATACTAGGTGCTGTAAGCTTTTTAGCTTAAGCTTCTATTATAAAGACAGTAACCACAGTCATTTAAACACAAGAGAAGAAGAAAACTACAAAAAAAAAAAAACGAACTGGAAAGCCAATCATTTTCATTTGAGGTGTCAGGTGGTCTACCGTTTACAGGCAGCTCTAAAACAAGTATTACTCTTAGAAGAGTATATAGAAATAGTCTTCTACAGCCAGCAGTGATCGCTTACGGCCATACCACTCCTTGAAAGCCCGATCCCGTCTGATCTCGGAAGCGAAGAAGAGTTGGGCCTAGTTAGTACTTGGATGGGAGACTGCCTGGGAATACTAGGTGCTGTAAGCTTTTTAGCTTAAGCTTCTATTATAAAGACAGTAACCACAGTCATTTAAACACAAGAGAAGAAGAAAACTACAAAAAAAAAAAAACGAACTGGAAAGCCAATCATTTTCATTTGAGGTGTCAGGTGGTCTACCGTTTACAGGCAGCTCTAAAACAAGTATTACTCTTAGAAGAGTATATAGAAATAGTCTTCTACAGCCAGCAGTGATCGCTTACGGCCATACCACTCCTTGAAAGCCCGATCCCGTCTGATCTCGGAAGCGAAGAAGAGTTGGGCCTAGTTAGTACTTGGATGGCAGACTGCCTGGGAATACTAGGTGCTGTAAGCTTTTTAGCTTAAGCTTCTATTATAAAGACAGTAACCACAGTCATTTAAACACAAGAGAAGAAGAAAACTACAAAAAAAAAAAAACGAACTGGAAAGCCAATCATTTTCATTTGAGGTGTCAGGTGGTCTACCGTTTACAGGCAGCTCTAAAACAAGTATTACTCTTAGAAGAGTATATAGAAATAGTCTTCTACAGCCAGCAGTGATCGCTTACGGCCATACCATTCCTTGAAAGCCCGATCCCGTCTGATCTCGGAAGCGAAGAAGAGTTGGGCCTAGTTAGTACTTGGATGGGAGACTGCCTGGGAATACTAGGTGCTGTAAGCTTTTTAGCTTAAGCTTCTATTATAAAGACAGTAACCACAGTCATTTAAACACAAGAGAAGAAGAAAACTACAAAAAAAAAAAAAACGAACTGGAAAGCCAATCATTTTCATTTGAGGTGTCAGGTGGTCTACCGTTTACAGGCAGCTCTAAAACAAGTATTACTCTTAGAAGAGTATATAGAAATAGTCTTCTACAGCCAGCAGTGATCGCTTACGGCCATACCACTCCTTGAAAGCCCGATCTCGTCTGATCTCGGAAGCGAAGAAGAGTTGGGCCTAGTTAGTACTTGGATGGGAGACTGCCTGGGAATACTAGGTGCTGTAAGCTTTTTAGCTTAAGTTTCTATTATAAAGACAGTAACCACAGTCATTTAAACACAAGAGAAGAAGAAAACTAAAAAAAAAAAACAACAAAAAAAAAAAACGAACTGGAAAGCCAATCATTTTCATTTGAGGTGTCAGGTGGTCTACCGTTTACAGGCAGCTCTAAAACAAGTATTACTCTTAGAAGAGTATATAGAAATAGTCTTCTACAGCCAGCAGTGATCGCTTACGGCCATACCACTCCTTGAAAGCCCGATCCCGTCTGATCTCGGAAGCGAAGAAGAGTTGGGCCTAGTTAGTACTTGGATGGGAGACTGCCTGGGAATACTAGGTGCTGTAAGCTTTTTAGCTTAAGCTTCTATTATAAAGACAGTAACCACAGTCATTTAAACACAAGAGAAGAAGAAAACTACAAAAAAAAAAAAACGAACTGGAAAGCCAATCATTTTCATTTGAGGTGTCAGGTGGTCTACCGTTTACAGGCAGCTCTAAAACAAGTATTACTCTTAGAAGAGTATATAGAAATAGTCTTCTACAGCCAGCAGTGATCGCTTACGGCCATACCACTCCTTGAAAGCCCGATCCCGTCTGATCTCGGAAGCGAAGAAGAGTTGGGCCTAGTTAGTACTTGGATGGGAGACTGCCTGGGAATACTAGGTGCTGTAAGCTTTTTAGCTTAAGCTTCTATTATAAAGACAGTAACCACAGTCATTTAAACACAAGAGAAGAAGAAAACTACAAAAAAAAAAAAACGAACTGGAAAGCCAATCATTTTCATTTGAGGTGTCAGGTGGTCTACCGTTTACAGGCAGCTCTAAAACAAGTATTACTCTTAGAAGAGTATATAGAAATAGTCTTCTACAGCCAGCAGTGATCGCTTACGGCCATACCACTCCTTGAAAGCCCGATCCCGTCTGATCTCGGAAGCGAAGAAGAGTTGGGCCTAGTTAGTACTTGGATGGGAGACTGCCTGGGAATACTAGGTGCTGTAAGCTTTTTAGCTTAAGCTTCTTTTATAAAGACAGTAACCACAGTCATTTAAACACAAGAGAAGAAGAAAACTACAAAAAAAAAAAAACGAACTGGAAAGCCAATCATTTTCATTTGAGGTGTCAGGTGGTCTACCGTTTACAGGCAGCTCTAAAACAAGTATTACTCTTAGAAGAGTATATAGAAATAGTCTTCTACAGCCAGCAGTGATCGCTTATGGCCATACCACTCCTTGAAAGCCCGATCCCGTCTGATCTCGGAAGCGAAGAAGAGTTGGGCCTAGTTAGTACTTGGATGGGAGACTGCCTGGGAATACTAGGTGCTGTAAGCTTTTTAGCTTAAGCTTCTATTATAAAGACAGTAACCACAGTCATTTAAACACAAGAGAAGAAGAAAACTACAAAAAAAAAAAAACGAACTGGAAAGCCAATCATTTTCATTTGAGGTGTCAGGTGGTCTACCGTTTACAGGCAGCTCTAAAACAAGTATTACTCTTAGAAGAGTATATAGAAATAGTCTTCTACAGCCAGCAGTGATCGCTTACGGCCATACCACTCCTTGAAAGCCCGATCCCGTCTGATCTCGGAAGCGAAGAAGAGTTGGGCCTAGTTAGTACTTGGATGGGAGACTGCCTGGGAATACTAGGTGCTGTAAGCTTTTTAGCTTAAGCTTCTATTATAAAGACAGTAACCACAGTCATTTAAACACAAGAGAAGAAGAAAACTACGAAAAAAAAAAAACGAACTGGAAAGCCAATCATTTTCATTTGAGGTGTCAGGTGGTCTACCGTTTACAGGCAGCTCTAAAACAAGTATTACTCTTAGAAGAGTATATAGAAATAGTCTTCTACAGCCAGCAGTGATCGCTTACGGCCATACCACTTCTTGAAAGCCCGATCCCGTCTGATCTCGGAAGCGAAGAAGAGTTGGGCCTAGTTAGTACTTGGATGGCAGACTGCCTGGGAATACTAGGTGCTGTAAGCTTTTTAGCTTAAGCTTCTATTATAAAGACAGTAACCACAGTCATTTAAACACAAGAGAAGAAGAAAACTACAAAAAAAAAAAAACGAACTGGAAAGCCAATCATTTTCATTTGAGGTGTCAGGTGGTCTACCGTTTACAGGCAGCTCTAAAACAAGTATTACTCTTAGAAGAGTATATAGAAATAGTCTTCTACAGCCAGCAGTGATCGCTTACGGCCATACCACTCCTTGAAAGCCCGATCCCGTCTGATCTCGGAAGCGAAGAAGAGTTGGGCCTAGTTAGTACTTGGATGGGAGACTGCCTGGAAATACTAGGTGCTGTAAGCTTTTTAGCTTAAGCTTCTATTATAAAGACAGTAACCACAGTCATTTAAACACAAGAGAAGAAGAAAACTACAAAAAAAAAAAAAACGAACTGGAAAGCCAATCATTTTCATTTGAGGTGTCAGGTGGTCTACCGTTTACAGGCAGCTCTAAAACAAGTATTACTCTTAGAAGAGTATATAGAAATAGTCTTCTACAGCCAGCAGTGATCGCTTACGGCCATACCACTCCTTGAAAGCCCGATCTCGTCTGATCTCGGAAGCGAAGAAGAGTTGGGCCTAGTTAGTACTTGGATGGGAGACTGCCTGGGAATACTAGGTGCTGTAAGCTTTTTAGCTTAAGCTTCTATTATAAAGACAGTAACCACAGTCATTTAAACACAAGAGAAGAAGAAAACTACAAAAAAAAAAAACGAACTGGAAAGCCAATCATTTTCATTTGAGGTGTCAGGTGGTCTACCGTTTACAGGCAGCTCTAAAACAAGTATTACTCTTAGAAGAGTATATAGAAATAGTCTTCTACAGCCAGCAGTGATCGCTTACGGCCATACCACTCCTTGAAAGCCCGATCCCGTCTGATCTCGGAAGCGAAGAAGAGTTGGGCCTAGTTAGTACTTGGATGGGAGACTGCCTGGGAATACTAGGTGCTGTAAGCTTTTTAGCTTAAGCTTCTATTATAAAGACAGTAACCACAGTCATTTAAACACAAGAGAAGAAGAAAACTACAAAAAAAAAAAAACGAACTGGAAAGCCAATCATTTTCATTTGAGGTGTCAGGTGGTCTACCGTTTACAGGCAGCTCTAAAACAAGTATTACTCTTAGAAGAGTATATAGAAATAGTCTTCTACAGCCAGCAGTGATCGCTTACGGCCATACCACTCCTTGAAAGCCCGATCCCGTCTGATCTCGGAAGCGAAGAAGAGTTGGGCCTAGTTAGTACTTGGATGGCAGACTGCCTGGGAATACTAGGTGCTGTAAGCTTTTTAGCTTAAGCTTCTATTATAAAGACAGTAACCACAGTCATTTAAACACAAGAGAAGAAGAAAACTACAAAAAAAAAAAAACGAACTGGAAAGCCAATCATTTTCATTTGAGGTGTCAGGTGGTCTACCGTTTACAGGCAGCTCTAAAACAAGTATTACTCTTAGAAGAGTATATAGAAATAGTCTTCTACAGCCAGCAGTGATCGCTTACGGCCATACCACTCCTTGAAAGCCCGATCCCGTCTGATCTCGGAAGCGAAGAAGAGTTGGGCCTAGTTAGTACTTGGATGGGAGACTGCCTGGGAATACTAGGTGCTGTAAGCTTTTTAGCTTAAGCTTCTATTATAAAGACAGTAACCACAGTCATTTAAACACAAGAGAAGAAGAAAACTACAAAAAAAAAAAAAACGAACTGGAAAGCCAATCATTTTCATTTGAGGTGTCAGGTGGTCTACCGTTTACAGGCAGCTCTAAAACAAGTATTACTCTTAGAAGAGTATATAGAAATAGTCTTCTACAGCCAGCAGTGATCGCTTACGGCCATACCACTCCTTGAAAGCCCGATCTCGTCTGATCTCGGAAGCGAAGAAGAGTTGGGCCTAGTTAGTACTTGGATGGGAGACTGCCTGGGAATACTAGGTGCTGTAAGCTTTTTAGCTTAAGTTTCTATTATAAAGACAGTAACCACAGTCATTTAAACACAAGAGAAGAAGAAAACTAAAAAAAAAAAAACAACAAAAAAAAAAAACGAACTGGAAAGCCAATCATTTTCATTTGAGGTGTCAGGTGGTCTACCGTTTACAGGCAGCTCTAAAACAAGTATTACTCTTAGAAGAGTATATAGAAATAGTCTTCTACAGCCAGCAGTGATCGCTTACGGCCATACCACTCCTTGAAAGCCCGATCCCGTCTGATCTCGGAAGCGAAGAAGAGTTGGGCCTAGTTAGTACTTGGATGGGAGACTGCCTGGGAATACTAGGTGCTGTAAGCTTTTTAGCTTAAGCTTCTATTATAAAGACAGTAACCACAGTCATTTAAACACAAGAGAAGAAGAAAACTACAAAAAAAAAAAAACGAACTGGAAAGCCAATCATTTTCATTTGAGGTGTCAGGTGGTCTACCGTTTACAGGCAGCTCTAAAACAAGTATTACTCTTAGAAGAGTATATAGAAATAGTCTTCTACAGCCAGCAGTGATCGCTTACGGCCATACCACTCCTTGAAAGCCCGATCCCGTCTGATCTCGGAAGCGAAGAAGAGTTGGGCCTAGTTAGTACTTGGATGGGAGACTGCCTGGGAATACTAGGTGCTGTAAGCTTTTTAGCTTAAGCTTCTATTATAAAGACAGTAACCACAGTCATTTAAACACAAGAGAAGAAGAAAACTACAAAAAAAAAAAAACGAACTGGAAAGCCAATCATTTTCATTTGAGGTGTCAGGTGGTCTACCGTTTACAGGCAGCTCTAAAACAAGTATTACTCTTAGAAGAGTATATAGAAATAGTCTTCTACAGCCAGCAGTGATCGCTTACGGCCATACCACTCCTTGAAAGCCCGATCCCGTCTGATCTCGGAAGCGAAGAAGAGTTGGGCCTAGTTAGTACTTGGATGGGAGACTGCCTGGGAATACTAGGTGCTGTAAGCTTTTTAGCTTAAGCTTCTTTTATAAAGACAGTAACCACAGTCATTTAAACACAAGAGAAGAAGAAAACTACAAAAAAAAAAAAACGAACTGGAAAGCCAATCATTTTCATTTGAGGTGTCAGGTGGTCTACCGTTTACAGGCAGCTCTAAAACAAGTATTACTCTTAGAAGAGTATATAGAAATAGTCTTCTACAGCCAGCAGTGATCGCTTATGGCCATACCACTCCTTGAAAGCCCGATCCCGTCTGATCTCGGAAGCGAAGAAGAGTTGGGCCTAGTTAGTACTTGGATGGGAGACTGCCTGGGAATACTAGGTGCTGTAAGCTTTTTAGCTTAAGCTTCTATTATAAAGACAGTAACCACAGTCATTTAAACACAAGAGAAGAAGAAAACTACAAAAAAAAAAAAACGAACTGGAAAGCCAATCATTTTCATTTGAGGTGTCAGGTGGTCTACCGTTTACAGGCAGCTCTAAAACAAGTATTACTCTTAGAAGAGTATATAGAAATAGTCTTCTACAGCCAGCAGTGATCGCTTACGGCCATACCACTCCTTGAAAGCCCGATCCCGTCTGATCTCGGAAGCGAAGAAGAGTTGGGCCTAGTTAGTACTTGGATGGGAGACTGCCTGGGAATACTAGGTGCTGTAAGCTTTTTAGCTTAAGCTTCTATTATAAAGACAGTAACCACAGTCATTTAAACACAAGAGAAGAAGAAAACTACAAAAAAAAAAAAACGAACTGGAAAGCCAATCATTTTCATTTGAGGTGTCAGGTGGTCTACCGTTTACAGGCAGCTCTAAAACAAGTATTACTCTTAGAAGAGTATATAGAAATAGTCTTCTACAGCCAGCAGTGATCGCTTACGGCCATACCACTCCTTGAAAGCCCGATCCCGTCTGATCTCGGAAGCGAAGAAGAGTTGGGCCTAGTTAGTACTTGGATGGGAGACTGCCTGGGAATACTAGGTGCTGTAAGCTTTTTAGCTTAAGCTTCTATTATAAAGACAGTAACCACAGTCATTTAAACACAAGAGAAGAAGAAAACTACAAAAAAAAAAAAAACGAACTGGAAAGCCAATCATTTTCATTTGAGGTGTCAGGTGGTCTACCGTTTACAGGCAGCTCTAAAACAAGTATTACTCTTAGAAGAGTATATAGAAATAGTCTTCTACAGCCAGCAGTGATCGCTTACGGCCATACCACTCCTTGAAAGCCCGATCCCGTCTGATCTCGGAAGCGAAGAAGAGTTGGGCCTAGTTAGTACTTGGATGGGAGACTGCCTGGGAATACTAGGTGCTGTAAGCTTTTTAGCTTAAGCTTCTATTATAAAGACAGTAACCACAGTCATTTAAACACAAGAGAAGAAGAAAACTACAAAAAAAAAAAAAACGAACTGGAAAGCCAATCATTTTCATTTGAGGTGTCAGGTGGTCTACCGTTTACAGGCAGCTCTAAAACAAGTATTACTCTTAGAAGAGTATATAGAAATAGTCTTCTACAGCCAGCAGTGATCGCTTACGGCCATACCACTCCTTGAAAGCCCGATCCCGTCTGATCTCGGAAGCGAAGAAGAGTTGGGCCTAGTTAGTACTTGGATGGGAGACTGCCTGGGAATACTAGGTGCTGTAAGCTTTTTAGCTTAAGCTTCTATTATAAAGACAGTAACCACAGTCATTTAAACACAAGAGAAGAAGAAAACTACAAAAAAAAAAAAAACGAACTGGAAAGCCAATCATTTTCATTTGAGGTGTCAGGTGGTCTACCGTTTACAGGCAGCTCTAAAACAAGTATTACTCTTAGAAGAGTATATAGAAATAGTCTTCTACAGCCAGCAGTGATCGCTTACGGCCATACCACTCCTTGAAAGCCCGATCCCGTCTGATCTCGGAAGCGAAGAAGAGTTGGGCCTAGTTAGTACTTGGATGGGAGACTGCCTGGGAATACTAGGTGCTGTAAGCTTTTTAGCTTAAGCTTCTATTATAAAGACAGTAACCACAGTCATTTAAACACAAGAGAAGAAGAAAACTACAAAAAAAAAAAAAACGAACTGGAAAGCCAATCATTTTCATTTGAGGTGTCAGGTGGTCTACCGTTTACAGGCAGCTCTAAAACAAGTATTACTCTTAGAAGAGTATATAGAAATAGTCTTCTACAGCCAGCAGTGATCGCTTACGGCCATACCACTCCTTGAAAGCCCGATCCCGTCTGATCTCGGAAGCGAAGAAGAGTTGGGCCTAGTTAGTACTTGGATGGGAGACTGCCTGGGAATACTAGGTGCTGTAAGCTTTTTAGCTTAAGCTTCTATTATAAAGACAGTAACCACAGTCATTTAAACACAAGAGAAGAAGAAAACTACAAAAAAAAAAAAACGAACTGGAAAGCCAATCATTTTCATTTGAGGTGTCAGGTGGTCTACCGTTTACAGGCAGCTCTAAAACAAGTATTACTCTTAGAAGAGTATATAGAAATAGTCTTCTACAGCCAGCAGTGATCGCTTACGGCCATACCACTCCTTGAAAGCCCGATCCCGTCTGATCTCGGAAGCGAAGAAGAGTTGGGCCTAGTTAGTACTTGGATGGGAGACTGCCTGGGAATACTAGGTGCTGTAAGCTTTTTAGCTTAAGCTTCTATTATAAAGACAGTAACCACAGTCATTTAAACACAAGAGAAGAAGAAAACTACAAAAAAAAAAAAAACGAACTGGAAAGCCAATCATTTTCATTTGAGGTGTCAGGTGGTCTACCGTTTACAGGCAGCTCTAAAACAAGTATTACTCTTAGAAGAGTATATAGAAATAGTCTTCTACAGCCAGCAGTGATCGCTTACGGCCATACCACTCCTTGAAAGCCCGATCCCGTCTGATCTCGGAAGCGAAGAAGAGTTGGGCCTAGTTAGTACTTGGATGGGAGACTGCCTGGGAATACTAGGTGCTGTAAGCTTTTTAGCTTAAGCTTCTATTATAAAGACAGTAACCACAGTCATTTAAACACAAGAGAAGAAGAAAACTACAAAAAAAAAAAAAACGAACTGGAAAGCCAATCATTTTCATTTGAGGTGTCAGGTGGTCTACCGTTTACAGGCAGCTCTAAAACAAGTATTACTCTTAGAAGAGTATATAGAAATAGTCTTCTACAGCCAGCAGTGATCGCTTACGGCCATACCACTCCTTGAAAGCCCGATCCCGTCTGATCTCGGAAGCGAAGAAGAGTTGGGCCTAGTTAGTACTTGGATGGGAGACTGCCTGGGAATACTAGGTGCTGTAAGCTTTTTAGCTTAAGCTTCTATTATAAAGACAGTAACCACAGTCATTTAAACACAAGAGAAGAAGAAAACTACAAAAAAAAAAAAAACGAACTGGAAAGCCAATCATTTTCATTTGAGGTGTCAGGTGGTCTACCGTTTACAGGCAGCTCTAAAACAAGTATTACTCTTAGAAGAGTATATAGAAATAGTCTTCTACAGCCAGCAGTGATCGCTTACGGCCATACCACTCCTTGAAAGCCCGATCCTGTCTGATCTCGGAAGCGAAGAAGAGTTGGGCCTAGTTAGTACTTGGATGGGAGACTGCCTGGGAATACTAGGTGCTGTAAGCTTTTTAGCTTAAGCTTCTATTATAAAGACAGTAACCACAGTCATTTAAACACAAGAGAAGAAGAAAACTACAAAAAAAAAAAAAACGAACTGGAAAGCCAATCATTTTCATTTGAGGTGTCAGGTGGTCTACCGTTTACAGGCAGCTCTAAAACAAGTATTACTCTTAGAAGAGTATATAGAAATAGTCTTCTACAGCCAGCAGTGATCGCTTACGGCCATACCACTCCTTGAAAGCCCGATCCCGTCTGATCTCGGAAGCGAAGAAGAGTTGGGCCTAGTTAGTACTTGGATGGGAGACTGCCTGGGAATACTAGGTGCTGTAAGCTTTTTAGCTTAAGCTTCTATAATAAAGACAGTAACCACAGTCATTTAAACACAAGAGAAGAAGAAAACTACAAAAAAAAAAAAAAACGAACTGGAAAGCCAATCATTTTCATTTGAGGTGTCAGGTGGTCTACCGTTTACAGGCAGCTCTAAAACAAGTATTACTCTTAGAAGAGTATATAGAAATAGTCTTCTACAGCCAGCAGTGATCGCTTACGGCCATACCACTCCTTGAAAGCCCGATCCCGTCTGATCTCGGAAGCGAAGAAGAGTTGGGCCTAGTTAGTACTTGGATGGGAGACTGCCTGGGAATACTAGGTGCTGTAAGCTTTTTAGCTTAAGCTTCTATTATAAAGACAGTAACCACAGTCATTTAAACACAAGAGAAGAAGAAAACTTAAAAAAAACAACAACAAAAAAAAAAAACGAACTGGAAAGCCAATCATTTTCATTTGAGGTGTCAGGTGGTCTACCGTTTACAGGCAGCTCTAAAACAAGTATTACTCTTAGAAGAGTATATAGAAATAGTCTTCTACAGCCAGCAGTGATCGCTTACGGCCATACCACTCCTTGAAAGCCCGATCCCGTCTGATCTCGGAAGCGAAGAAGAGTTGGGCCTAGTTAGTACTTGGATGGGAGACTGCCTGGGAATACTAGGTGCTGTAAGCTTTTTAGCTTAAGCTTCTATTATAAAGACAGTAACCACAGTCATTTAAACACAAGAGAAGAAGAAAACTACAAAAAAAAAAAAAACGAACTGGAAAGCCAATCATTTTCATTTGAGGTGTCAGGTGGTCTACCGTTTACAGGCAGCTCTAAAACAAGTATTACTCTTAGAAGAGTATATAGAAATAGTCTTCTACAGCCAGCAGTGATCGCTTACGGCCATACCACTCCTTGAAAGCCCGATCCCGTCTGATCTCGGAAGCGAAGAAGAGTTGGGCCTAGTTAGTACTTGGATGGGAGACTGCCTGGGAATACTAGGTGCTGTAAGCTTTTTAGCTTAAGCTTCTATTATAAAGACAGTAACCACAGTCATTTAAACACAAGAGAAGAAGAAAACTACAAAAAAAAAAAAAACGAACTGGAAAGCCAATCATTTTCATTTGAGGTGTCAGGTGGTCTACCGTTTACAGGCAGCTCTAAAACAAGTATTACTCTTAGAAGAGTATATAGAAATAGTCTTCTACAGCCAGCAGTGATCGCTTACGGCCATACCACTCCTTGAAAGCCCGATCCCGTCTGATCTCGGAAGCGAAGAAGAGTTGGGCCTAGTTAGTACTTGGATGGGAGACTGCCTGGGAATACTAGGTGCTGTAAGCTTTTTAGCTTAAGCTTCTATTATAAAGACAGTAACCACAGTCATTTAAACACAAGAGAAGAAGAAAACTACAAAAAAAAAAAAAACGAACTGGAAAGCCAATCATTTTCATTTGAGGTGTCAGGTGGTCTACCGTTTACAGGCAGCTCTAAAACAAGTATTACTCTTAGAAGAGTATATAGAAATAGTCTTCTACAGCCAGCAGTGATCGCTTACGGCCATACCACTCCTTGAAAGCCCGATCCCGTCTGATCTCGGAAGCGAAGAAGAGTTGGGCCTAGTTAGTACTTGGATGGGAGACTGCCTGGGAATACTAGGTGCTGTAAGCTTTTTAGCTTAAGCTTCTATTATAAAGACAGTAACCACAGTCATTTAAACACAAGAGAAGAAGAAAACTACAAAAAAAAAAAAAAAACGAACTGGAAAGCCAATCATTTTCATTTGAGGTGTCAGGTGGTCTACCGTTTACAGGCAGCTCTAAAACAAGTATTACTCTTAGAAGAGTATATAGAAATAGTCTTCTACAGCCAGCAGTGATCGCTTACGGCCATACCACTCCTTGAAAGCCCGATCCCGTCTGATCTCGGAAGCGAAGAAGAGTTGGGCCTAGTTAGTACTTGGATGGGAGACTGCCTGGGAATACTAGGTGCTGTAAGCTTTTTAGCTTAAGCTTCTATTATAAAGACAGTAACCACAGTCATTTAAACACAAGAGAAGAAGAAAACTTAAAAAAAAAACAACAAAACAAAAAAAACGAACTGGAAAGCCAATCATTTTCATTTGAGGTGTCAGGTGGTCTACCGTTTACAGGCAGCTCTAAAACAAGTATTACTCTTAGAAGAGTATATAGAAATAGTCTTCTACAGCCAGCAGTGATCGCTTACGGCCATACCACTCCTTGAAAGCCCGATCCCGTCTGATCTCGGAAGCGAAGAAGAGTTGGGCCTAGTTAGTACTTGGATGGGAGACTGCCTGGGAATACTAGGTGCTGTAAGCTTTTTAGCTTAAGCTTCTATTATAAAGACAGTAACCACAGTCATTTAAACACAAGAGAAGAAGAAAACTACAAAAAAAAAAAAAACGAACTGGAAAGCCAATCATTTTCATTTGAGGTGTCAGGTGGTCTACCGTTTACAGGCAGCTCTAAAACAAGTATTACTCTTAGAAGAGTATATAGAAATAGTCTTCTACAGCCAGCAGTGATCGCTTACGGCCATACCACTCCTTGAAAGCCCGATCCCGTCTGATCTCGGAAGCGAAGAAGAGTTGGGCCTAGTTAGTACTTGGATGGGAGACTGCCTGGGAATACTAGGTGCTGTAAGCTTTTTAGCTTAAGCTTCTATTATAAAGACAGTAACCACAGTCATTTAAACACAAGAGAAGAAGAAAACTACAAAAAAAAAAAAAACGAACTGGAAAGCCAATCATTTTCATTTGAGGTGTCAGGTGGTCTACCGTTTACAGGCAGCTCTAAAACAAGTATTACTCTTAGAAGAGTATATAGAAATAGTCTTCTACAGCCAGCAGTGATCGCTTACGGCCATACCACTCCTTGAAAGCCCGATCCCGTCTGATCTCGGAAGCGAAGAAGAGTTGGGCCTAGTTAGTACTTGGATGGGAGACTGCCTGGGAATACTAGGTGCTGTAAGCTTTTTAGCTTAAGCTTCTATTATAAAGACAGTAACCACAGTCATTTAAACACAAGAGAAGAAGAAAACTACAAAAAAAAAAAAAACGAACTGGAAAGCCAATCATTTTCATTTGAGGTGTCAGGTGGTCTACCGTTTACAGGCAGCTCTAAAACAAGTATTACTCTTAGAAGAGTATATAGAAATAGTCTTCTACAGCCAGCAGTGATCGCTTACGGCCATACCACTCCTTGAAAGCCCGATCCCGTCTGATCTCGGAAGCGAAGAAGAGTTGGGCCTAGTTAGTACTTGGATGGGAGACTGCCTGGGAATACTAGGTGCTGTAAGCTTTTTAGCTTAAGCTTCTATTATAAAGACAGTAACCACAGTCATTTAAACACAAGAGAAGAAGAAAACTACAAAAAAAAAAAAAACGAACTGGAAAGCCAATCATTTTCATTTGAGGTGTCAGGTGGTCTACCGTTTACAGGCAGCTCTAAAACAAGTATTACTCTTAGAAGAGTATATAGAAATAGTCTTCTACAGCCAGCAGTGATCGCTTACGGCCATACCACTCCTTGAAAGCCCGATCCCGTCTGATCTCGGAAGCGAAGAAGAGTTGGGCCTAGTTAGTACTTGGATGGGAGACTGCCTGGGAATACTAGGTGCTGTAAGCTTTTTAGCTTAAGCTTCTATTATAAAGACAGTAACCACAGTCATTTAAACACAAGAGAAGAAGAAAACTACAAAAAAAAAAAAACGAACTGGAAAGCCAATCATTTTCATTTGAGGTGTCAGGTGGTCTACCGTTTACAGGCAGCTCTAAAACAAGTATTACTCTTAGAAGAGTATATAGAAATAGTCTTCTACAGCCAGCAGTGATCGCTTACGGCCATACCACTCCTTGAAAGCCCGATCCCGTCTGATCTCGGAAGCGAAGAAGAGTTGGGCCTAGTTAGTACTTGGATGGGAGACTGCCTGGGAATACTAGGTGCTGTAAGCTTTTTAGCTTAAGCTTCTATTATAAAGACAGTAACCACAGTCATTTAAACACAAGAGAAGAAGAAAACTACAAAAAAAAAAAAAACGAACTGGAAAGCCAATCATTTTCATTTGAGGTGTCAGGTGGTCTACCGTTTACAGGCAGCTCTAAAACAAGTATTACTCTTAGAAGAGTATATAGAAATAGTCTTCTACAGCCAGCAGTGATCGCTTACGGCCATACCACTCCTTGAAAGCCCGATCCCGTCTGATCTCGGAAGCGAAGAAGAGTTGGGCCTAGTTAGTACTTGGATGGGAGACTGCCTGGGAATACTAGGTGCTGTAAGCTTTTTAGCTTAAGCTTCTATTATAAAGACAGTAACCACAGTCATTTAAACACAAGAGAAGAAGAAAACTACAAAAAAAAAAAAAACGAACTGGAAAGCCAATCATTTTCATTTGAGGTGTCAGGTGGTCTACCGTTTACAGGCAGCTCTAAAACAAGTATTACTCTTAGAAGAGTATATAGAAATAGTCTTCTACAGCCAGCAGTGATCGCTTACGGCCATACCACTCCTTGAAAGCCCGATCCCGTCTGATCTCGGAAGCGAAGAAGAGTTGGGCCTAGTTAGTACTTGGATGGGAGACTGCCTGGGAATACTAGGTGCTGTAAGCTTTTTAGCTTAAGCTTCTATTATAAAGACAGTAACCACAGTCATTTAAACACAAGAGAAGAAGAAAACTACAAAAAAAAAAAAAACGAACTGGAAAGCCAATCATTTTCATTTGAGGTGTCAGGTGGTCTACCGTTTACAGGCAGCTCTAAAACAAGTATTACTCTTAGAAGAGTATATAGAAATAGTCTTCTACAGCCAGCAGTGATCGCTTACGGCCATACCACTCCTTGAAAGCCCGATCCCGTCTGATCTCGGAAGCGAAGAAGAGTTGGGCCTAGTTAGTACTTGGATGGGAGACTGCCTGGGAATACTAGGTGCTGTAAGCTTTTTAGCTTAAGCTTCTATTATAAAGACAGTAACCACAGTCATTTAAACACAAGAGAAGAAGAAAACTACAAAAAAAAAAAAAACGAACTGGAAAGCCAATCATTTTCATTTGAGGTGTCAGGTGGTCTACCGTTTACAGGCAGCTCTAAAACAAGTATTACTCTTAGAAGAGTATATAGAAATAGTCTTCTACAGCCAGCAGTGATCGCTTACGGCCATACCACTCCTTGAAAGCCCGATCCCGTCTGATCTCGGAAGCGAAGAAGAGTTGGGCCTAGTTAGTACTTGGATGGGAGACTGCCTGGGAATACTAGGTGCTGTAAGCTTTTTAGCTTAAGCTTCTATTATAAAGACAGTAACCACAGTCATTTAAACACAAGAGAAGAAGAAAACTACAAAAAAAAAAAAAACGAACTGGAAAGCCAATCATTTTCATTTGAGGTGTCAGGTGGTCTACCGTTTACAGGCAGCTCTAAAACAAGTATTACTCTTAGAAGAGTATATAGAAATAGTCTTCTACAGCCAGCAGTGATCGCTTACGGCCATACCACTCCTTGAAAGCCCGATCCCGTCTGATCTCGGAAGCGAAGAAGAGTTGGGCCTAGTTAGTACTTGGATGGGAGACTGCCTGGGAATACTAGGTGCTGTAAGCTTTTTAGCTTAAGCTTCTATTATAAAGACAGTAACCACAGTCATTTAAACACAAGAGAAGAAGAAAACTACAAAAAAAAAAAAAACGAACTGGAAAGCCAATCATTTTCATTTGAGGTGTCAGGTGGTCTACCGTTTACAGGCAGCTCTAAAACAAGTATTACTCTTAGAAGAGTATATAGAAATAGTCTTCTACAGCCAGCAGTGATCGCTTACGGCCATACCACTCCTTGAAAGCCCGATCCCGTCTGATCTCGGAAGCGAAGAAGAGTTGGGCCTAGTTAGTACTTGGATGGGAGACTGCCTGGGAATACTAGGTGCTGTAAGCTTTTTAGCTTAAGCTTCTATTATAAAGACAGTAACCACAGTCATTTAAACACAAGAGAAGAAGAAAACTACAAAAAAAAAAAAAAACGAACTGGAAAGCCAATCATTTTCATTTGAGGTGTCAGGTGGTCTACCGTTTACAGGCAGCTCTAAAACAAGTATTACTCTTAGAAGAGTATATAGAAATAGTCTTCTACAGCCAGCAGTGATCGCTTACGGCCATACCACTCCTTGAAAGCCCGATCCCGTCTGATCTCGGAAGCGAAGAAGAGTTGGGCCTAGTTAGTACTTGGATGGGAGACTGCCTGGGAATACTAGGTGCTGTAAGCTTTTTAGCTTAAGCTTCTATTATAAAGACAGTAACCACAGTCATTTAAACACAAGAGAAGAAGAAAACTACAAAAAAAAAAAAAACGAACTGGAAAGCCAATCATTTTCATTTGAGGTGTCAGGTGGTCTACCGTTTACAGGCAGCTCTAAAACAAGTATTACTCTTAGAAGAGTATATAGAAATAGTCTTCTACAGCCAGCAGTGATCGCTTACGGCCATACCACTCCTTGAAAGCCCGATCCCGTCTGATCTCGGAAGCGAAGAAGAGTTGGGCCTAGTTAGTACTTGGATGGGAGACTGCCTGGGAATACTAGGTGCTGTAAGCTTTTTAGCTTAAGCTTCTATTATAAAGACAGTAACCACAGTCATTTAAACACAAGAGAAGAAGAAAACTACAAAAAAAAAAAAAAAACGAACTGGAAAGCCAATCATTTTCATTTGAGGTGTCAGGTGGTCTACCGTTTACAGGCAGCTCTAAAACAAGTATTACTCTTAGAAGAGTATATAGAAATAGTCTTCTACAGCCAGCAGTGATCGCTTACGGCCATACCACTCCTTGAAAGCCCGATCCCGTCTGATCTCGGAAGCGAAGAAGAGTTGGGCCTAGTTAGTACTTGGATGGGAGACTGCCTGGGAATACTAGGTGCTGTAAGCTTTTTAGCTTAAGCTTCTATTATAAAGACAGTAACCACAGTCATTTAAACACAAGAGAAGAAGAAAACTTAAAAAAAACAACAACAAAAAAAAAAAACGAACTGGAAAGCCAATCATTTTCATTTGAGGTGTCAGGTGGTCTACCGTTTACAGGCGGCTCTAAAACAAGTATTACTCTTAGAAGAGTATATAGAAATAGTCTTCTACAGCCAGCAGTGATCGCTTACGGCCATACCACTCCTTGAAAGCCCGATCCCGTCTGATCTCGGAAGCGAAGAAGAGTTGGGCCTAGTTAGTACTTGGATGGGAGACTGCCTGGGAATACTAGGTGCTGTAAGCTTTTTAGCTTAAGCTTCTATTATAAAGACAGTAACCACAGTCATTTAAACACAAGAGAAGAAGAAAACTACAAAAAAAAAAAAAACGAACTGGAAAGCCAATCATTTTCATTTGAGGTGTCAGGTGGTCTACCGTTTACAGGCAGCTCTAAAACAAGTATTACTCTTAGAAGAGTATATAGAAATAGTCTTCTACAGCCAGCAGTGATCGCTTACGGCCATACCACTCCTTGAAAGCCCGATCCCGTCTGATCTCGGAAGCGAAGAAGAGTTGGGCCTAGTTAGTACTTGGATGGGAGACTGCCTGGGAATACTAGGTGCTGTAAGCTTTTTAGCTTAAGCTTCTATTATAAAGACAGTAACCACAGTCATTTAAACACAAGAGAAGAAGAAAACTACAAAAAAAAAAAAAACGAACTGGAAAGCCAATCATTTTCATTTGAGGTGTCAGGTGGTCTACCGTTTACAGGCAGCTCTAAAACAAGTATTACTCTTAGAAGAGTATATAGAAATAGTCTTCTACAGCCAGCAGTGATCGCTTACGGCCATACCACTCCTTGAAAGCCCGATCCCGTCTGATCTCGGAAGCGAAGAAGAGTTGGGCCTAGTTAGTACTTGGATGGGAGACTGCCTGGGAATACTAGGTGCTGTAAGCTTTTTAGCTTAAGCTTCTATTATAAAGACAGTAACCACAGTCATTTAAACACAAGAGAAGAAGAAAACTACAAAAAAAAAAAACGAACTGGAAAGCCAATCATTTTCATTTGAGGTGTCAGGTGGTCTACCGTTTACAGGCAGCTCTAAAACAAGTATTACTCTTAGAAGAGTATATAGAAATAGTCTTCTACAGCCAGCAGTGATAGCTTACGGCCATACCACTCCTTGAAAGCCCGATCCCGTCTGATCTCGGAAGCGAAGAAGAGTTGGGCCTAGTTAGTACTTGGATGGGAGACTGCCTGGGAATACTAGGTGCTGTAAGCTTTTTAGCTTAAGCTTCTATTATAAAGACAGTAACCACAGTCATTTAAACACAAGAGAAGAAGAAAACTACAAAAAAAAAAAAAACGAACTGGAAAGCCAATCATTTTCATTTGAGGTGTCAGGTGGTCTACCGTTTACAGGCAGCTCTAAAACAAGTATTACTCTTAGAAGAGTATATAGAAATAGTCTTCTACAGCCAGCAGTGATCGCTTACGGCCATACCACTCCTTGAAAGCCCGATCCCGTCTGATCTCGGAAGCGAAGAAGAGTTGGGCCTAGTTAGTACTTGGATGGGAGACTGCCTGGGAATACTAGGTGCTGTAAGCTTTTTAGCTTAAGCTTCTATTATAAAGACAGTAACCACAGTCATTTAAACACAAGAGAAGAAGAAAACTACAAAAAAAAAAAAAACGAACTGGAAAGCCAATCATTTTCATTTGAGGTGTCAGGTGGTCTACCGTTTACAGGCAGCTCTAAAACAAGTATTACTCTTAGAAGAGTATATAGAAATAGTCTTCTACAGCCAGCAGTGATCGCTTACGGCCATACCACTCCTTGAAAGCCCGATCCCGTCTGATCTCGGAAGCGAAGAAGAGTTGGGCCTAGTTAGTACTTGGATGGGAGACTGCCTGGGAATACTAGGTGCTGTAAGCTTTTTAGCTTAAGCTTCTATTATAAAGACAGTAACCACAGTCATTTAAACACAAGAGAAGAAGAAAACTACAAAAAAAAAAAAAACGAACTGGAAAGCCAATCATTTTCATTTGAGGTGTCAGGTGGTCTACCGTTTACAGGCAGCTCTAAAACAAGTATTACTCTTAGAAGAGTATATAGAAATAGTCTTCTACAGCCAGCAGTGATCGCTTACGGCCATACCACTCCTTGAAAGCCCGATCCCGTCTGATCTCGGAAGCGAAGAAGAGTTGGGCCTAGTTAGTACTTGGATGGGAGACTGCCTGGGAATACTAGGTGCTGTAAGCTTTTTAGCTT
>NW_027100892.1:0-18601 GCF_029633855.1 Hoplias malabaricus
ACACACTCTATCAGATTCAGATCACGGCTGCCTCTCTCTCTCTCTCTCTCTCTCTCTCTCTCTCTCTCTCTCTCATTTAGCCTCTATCTGAGGCAGCAGTAATATAATTCCCTTGTATGGAGTGCATAGAGGCAGCATCAGGTTTATAGGGGTTCGATTTTAAAGATACATTTGAGCCTTATCAAACCCATTCACTTTTACTGTTCACACTTAGGCAGGGTTTAATAAGAGGGAGAAAGTACATCACCATAAAATGTCTATTTCTATTTAAAGCTTCCTCCAGAAAAGAGCTGACAATGACAAAAAGTCAAATTTACTGTCAAATGTTATTTATCAAATCTAAAATTCATTTGTTCATTTGTTTCCTGTAGCAGCTCTGTCCTGATCAGTGTGTGGATGTTCTACAGTTTGAGGGACTGGGTGAGTGTGTGATGCCCTGTGATGGACTGGTGCTCTTTTTTGGGTGTGTTCCTGCACAGAAACTGGGCACGAGAGACGGATGGCATTAAAAAGTACACACACACACACACACACACACACAAAAACACTTCTACTCTCACAGGGGGGTCGTTTGATATGTAACTGACTTGACGTACTCATGAAGAGAAAGAGGGAGTGAGGAGAGGACATTCAGAGGAAGGAGGGATGAGTCAGTGCTTTTCTGTCTGCCTTTTTTTTTTTAACAATCTGACCAAGCACTCCTGTCCTGCTCTCTCTATCACTCTACAAACCAAACTGACACCAGCACGCGCAGCCATGACCCCTGCACTCAACACAAGTCATCAACCAATCACAATACCACATTATTTAGGACTGTCACCATGACAATAAAAAACCTTAGAAAGACAAGACGAATGGTTTGCTCTTACAGTTATAATCATTCATTCATTCATTATCTGTAACCCTTATCCAATTCAGGGTCGCGGTGGGTCCAGAGCCTACCTGGAATCACTGGGCGGAAGGTGGGAATTACACATGGAGGGGGCGCCAGTCCTTCACAGGGCAACACACACTCACACATTCACACCTACGGACTCTTTTGAGTCACCAATCCACCTACCAACGTGTGTTTTTGGACTGTGGGAGGAAACCGGAGCACCTGGAGGAAACCCACGCAGACACAGGGAGAACACACCACACTCCTCACAGACAGTCACCCGGAGGAAACCCACGCAGACACAGGGAGAACACACCACACTCCTCACAGACAGTCACCTGGAGGAAACCCACACAGACACAGGGAGAACACACCACACTCCTCACAGACAGTCACCCGGAGGAAACCCACACAGACACAGGGAGAACACACCACACTCCTCACAGACAGTCACCCGGAGGAAACCCACGCAGACACAGGGAGAACACACCACACTCCTCACAGACAGTCACCCGGAGCGGGAATCGAACCCACAACCTCCAGGTCCCTGGAGCTGTGTGACACTACCTGCTGCGCCACCGTGCTGCCCCAGTTATAATCAAGTATATTTTAAGACACATTGATGAATTTATTACTGCTCATTACTACCCTGCTATAAACAGATAAGGTGATAAAAGTCATAGCTTTCCAATATCAATAAATCCAATAAAACCAAGCATAAATCCAAGGTGTAGTTACGACTGAAAGATGAAGAGGTTTTTATTAAATCACCGTTTTACAGAATTCGAAGTTTCAAATTTCTAGATCTGAAACATTGATTCAGAAGCCGCTAAACTGCTGTGTACAAGACAATAACCACAACTGAATGAGCGTCATCATCATCATCATCATCTTCTTTTCCGCTTTTCCATTTCAGGGTCGTGGTGGCAACAGGGCGAGCAAAGAAGCCCAGACGTCTCTGTCCCTCGCAACATCCACCAATTCCTCCTGGGGGATCCCAAGGCGTTCCCAGGCCAGCCGGGAGATTTAATCCCTCCAGCGTGTGGTCTACGCTGGGTCTACCCCGGGGCCTCCTTTCTGCATCACGGCCTTGTCGTGGCGGAAGGGCTTGTGCGGTCTCATGACCTCCAGGGCTATGTCGTCGGGAGCTGTTAGCTCCCAGTAGGGTCTCCCATGGCGAACAGGTCTGGAGTGAAGATCCAGACAAACACGATCCAAAAGCATCCCTATGAGTACACCCATTAAAACTCAGTGTACCCTGCCCGGGAGAGGGTTACCGGGACCTACCCCTGGAGCCAGGCCTGAGGGTAGTGTCCGACGGCGAGCGCCTGGTGGCCGGGCAGCCCACGTAACCCGGCCGGGCTCAGCCCGAAATGGCAACGTGGCAGGGGGGATTCAGAGTAAGGGTGCGGTGCAATGCCCATCGGGCACAGAGCGGGGGCGTCGTGGAACTGAATGAGCGTGTGGTGCTCTAAAAGAGGCCTGGGTTTAATTGGCAATCACAGTGTTGATCAGAAAACTCACAATTACATATTCTCTCCAAATTTTCCAGCCCTGGGCTGAGTTTCACGGGGACAACATCTATTCAGCACGACAGTCTCTGACACTGCAGATAAATACATCACTGAGACGAAATGTGTCAGCATCAGACTTTAGCAAATAAAAGTGTACACAGAATGGATGCTGCTGAGAGCTTGGTTCCAGACGTTGCAGATCTTTAGACCTCTGTCTCCTGTTACGTAATCGTATGCAATAGCCACAGTAGCTTTATCAGCAACAACACGAGAAGATGCGGCTAAAAGGCTTTATGTGCCTCTCGGGCCTCCTCTATTCACCCCCTGAGTGTCACTGCAGTAAATAAAAGGCATGGCCCAACATTGGCCCAGTCTAATGGATAGGCGTGGTGGGTTGCCAGTTTGATAGCATTAACCCCTCACTGTGACAACCGCCAATGCTTTTCAGATACATATATTCAGCAGACTGAAAAATCAAAAGCTGGCATGCATCATCAGGTCCCGCCAGGAGGGATGCACTAAAAGATTTATCACACCTATTTCAAAGGAAGCCCACCGGAGGAACTGGAATTCGATGTGAAAAAGGGAGATTCCAATCTGGAATCGGGTAAAAAGCGACCCTGTGTTTATGAATATATACATTTTACAAGAGGAGGAATGTTCTTTATTTTATTTAAGATTTAGTTTGTATTTTCACTTATTTTTATCATTAATAACACACTCACACACACACTCTCTGCTCACACTGCAACCATATGCTAAATGTTCGCATCAACTTTCTAATTACTAAAGTGCTCTGGTTTACTGTACTCAACAACGTGGCGTGTGGGTCATGTCTTTGTGCACGTGCAAAGTCTTTGAACAGATGCGTGTTCTTAGTCTGTAACACACTGTTAATTGTGAAAATGTCAGAGTCTCTACTGTTCAACAGCATTAACGTCATCTCTCCAGATGTGCCTTTGTTTCTAGACTTACTGAAAAGATTCACAGAAACCTCTAAATACCTTCTACGTTCCCTCTTCGTCCCTAAATGTGTAGAAAAGTAAAAATATGAAATGCCTTCTTAACTTACAACTTAAGGTAATGGGAAGTGATTTTATCACAGATCAGTTTGAAGAGTTTCTATTGGACCATTCTTCATGAACATTGCAGTTTCAATGAAATCTGCTGTGTTTCATGTAGAAAATAAAAAATGTGGCGAAATAGAGACAAACACATGTTTTGGGGATATTGATGTTATATAAGGGTGGCATGGTGGTGCAGCAGATAGTGTCGCAGTCACACAGCTCCAGGGACCTGGAGGTTGCGGGTCCGATTCCCGCTCCGGGTGACTGTCTGTGAGGAGTGTGGTGTGTTCTCTCTGTGTCTGCGTGGGTTTCCTCCGGGTGACTGTCTGTGAGGAGTGTGGTGTGTTCTCCCTGTGTCTGCGTGGGTTTCCTCCGGGTGACTGTCTGTGAGGAGTGTGGTGTGTTCTCCCTGTGTCTGCGTGGGTTTCCTCCGGGTGCTCCGGTTTCCTCACACAGTCCAAACACACACGTTGGTAAGTTGATTGGCGAATCAAAAGTGACCGTATGTGTGAGTGAATGTGTGTGTTGCCCTGTGAAGGACTGGCGCCTCCAGGGTGTATTCCCGCCTTGCGCCCAATGATTCCAGGTAGGCACCGTGACCCTGAATTGAATAAGCGATTACAGATAATGAATGGATGTTATATAAAAAGAGTTCAGCGTAAACAGAAATTGATAGATGAGGTAAAGGGTGCAGAAATGAAAGTGATTCAGTCCTGTCACAGATCTGCGCTGAAATAGGACGCACACACAAGGTCTGTCCCAAAACCTAGTCTATCTAGTCTAACTAGAGAGCAATTTATGTCACAGTGTGCATGCTCCCGACACGTAGACTGTGCCAATTCTTAGACACCTCATTATGCTGCCTACTAAGGTATCTTAATCTGGCCGAATTTTAAGGCAGCTTCGAACCCTTCATCAGCCGTGAAGACAATCCCATGATGCAACATTAGAACAACTCCCGTCAATTTCGCTCTTCTCCCAGAGCAAAAATAATTAAAATCGTGATAAAAACGAGAGGATTAGACTCCATCGTGCTGAAATCGCAGAGGAGACACTAGCCAATCACCAGTTGCGTGCGGTGGGTGGGAACAAGCCGTGATGCAATCGCTCTCATGAGGACAGCGACCATTAGAAGAAGGCTGCCCACTTAAACAGCTGTCTATGCAGCCAGTGCCTACTTAGGCAGCTCACTAGGTTTTGGGGCAAACCTACAGCGTGTCGCTGTGCATTTCTTCTGTGGATAAACGAAGGCCGTGAGTGTTAGAGGCTGGTTAGATGTGCTGTGAAACATCACCAACGATGTCAGAATGACGTCTGCTCGGCCGTTCTGGTGCAATGTGTTCGTCATTTGTGAGAACACGGTTTGCCATTTTTCAGACGCACAGAAGGCTCACCTTCTCTTTTGTTCTCGTATGACAAAGAAAATAGAAATCGATGTCTCTGTCCAGCTAAGGAGGCTGATCCATTAATGTGAAATCGAAGAGTAATGTCACAGCCATTTTTCCTCATCCACAAGAAGCCCCAAAAGAAAGGGAGAGAGATAGAGAGAGACCTTTTTACTTTCTTTTTCCTGAAAGTTTGTGTGTGTGTGTTCCAATACTCCCATGGCCATCAACAGGCTAACTCAGCAATGTCCTTTCATCTCTCTCTCTCTCTCTCTCTCTCTCTCTCTCTCTCTCTCTCTCTCTCTCTCTCTCTCTTTGACACACACACACACACACACACGTCACTCACACAATAATGTAGCAAGCCAGTCATAATGCCTCTGTGAGCGGTAAATGTGTGGGATATCACTGAAAAGGGGGTCGTTGTAAATGTTTAAATGCATACCACAGTAAAAAATACATTCTACAAAATATTGTGAACTGTAACATCAATGAAACAAGAATTCTTTACCTTAGCAGTGCTATTAATATTCCACACAAAGAAAACTCACACTCAAACCCACCATACTCGTGTTTTCCCACCCAGCGCTCTGCTCCTACCCTCCTCTTCCCTCATGCCTTCCTCCACGGAGCAAAGTGGGGATGGCTCTTCCTGTAGTGTAAGCTGAATGAGGCCACCACATTTCATGGAGCTCATAACCAAGCGGTGAAATATGGCCCAGGCCAGGTGCCAAGGTGAAAGTCAGAGGAAACATAATTACAGCCTTGAGATGCTTTCTGATAAACACACACTGTGATCACATATTTGGCAACTTAATGAACTTCATTGCAATGTTACATATAGTAAATAACAGTAGTCTGCTGTTAGACCAGAGGGCTACAGCACAGAGGTTATCTCAGACAAGCGCCGCAATAAAGACATTTATTACTTTAGCAGGTTCAACTTTGACTCAGAGCACTTTCAGCTGCAGCTAAATGAAATCCAACAAAACCTCAGCACCGCAGAACTTCTCAAGGGTCAGAATGCACACGGACGAGAGGTGGATACAGCGGTCAGAACGCAAACTCAAGATAAGGCCAGTGAAATAATGACTCTACACTAAAAGTAGTTCTCGAAAAAACAACAACAATAGAACTGCAGCGGAACTTTTATTAGGATAGAGATGGATGTCTATTGATCAGAAAACATAGAAATAAAGGAGCGGTTCTGATCTGCTCCCCTTCTGACATCAAGTGCAGATGATTTAGAGTTGCCCCGCCCACTGCTCGTGTTTACGTGAGAGCACAAAGACGAGGGTCACTGCAGCAAAACAGATACAAGAAGCGCTGAGTAAAAACAGAGAAGACAAGAACGGAGAAGAAAGAGAAGCTTCTGCTCCTCGCTCCTCACTGCTGTGCGCTCGGGGTCGGGGTGAACAGCGAGCGGCTCGTTATCATTTAAAGGAACAGGTGCTGAAAGCGGGCGTTCTGAACAGGGCTGTTTACACAGGGGGGTTCGCGGGGTCACAGGGGGGTTCGCGGGGTTTGGACCAAAGCAGGCCCCGGATGTTTAATTTAGAACCAGAACAATGTTTCACTTCGGAAAAGAGGGAGAGTATTGTAATGTAGGGCATTATATATCAATCATAGTCACATATATGCACTCTGTTTTATGAAATGATTCAAATTCATCTCATGCGCCACTGAAAAAAAAAAATCTCTCATGCATAGCTTATTGAAGCAGGTGGAGAATTTCTGTTGAAAGCTGTAAACCTTCAGTCTGTACCACCATTGTGTTTGTAAGCAGGAGAGCAGCTATGATAAGCTATTGTTGTGTCTTGTTTTGTAGAAAGAAAAAACAATCTTTCATGTTTTCATTCGTGGTTCCACTGTTCTCCATTTTTAGATTGAAGCAAACTGAAAAAGTGCAGCTTCAAAACAGAGCGTAATCCATATGAGTAAATTCATTATACTAACTATGTAATCAAATATAATTATAATTGCATTTATCTACTCCAGCAAAAGCAAAGTAATAACTTTCAGTTTCCAAGGATTTCCCAGAAAACAGGGAAATAAAATAAGACTCAGCGGCGGGCCGTCAGCCAGATTAAAGCCAGCAGAGAATTGGTCCAAACTCAGCCAGTCAAACTGAAAGTGGCAATCATAAAGAGGCTGCCGTCCCCTCTGCTGTAATCACGAAGCTGGAGCTTCTCATATCATCCCCCATCCAGCAATAATGTGCTGTCTTTCAATATTTATGACCCACGCTAGTGCTTCATATTATTTGTCAGCAAAAAAAAGATTTAGCCTTTGGAGACGCACAACATTGGATATACGGCGTGTATTGTGAATGTAATATAGATTTTCAGAGTGTGAAGTGTCTGCGAGTCATCTCCTGTTATTACTCTCTGAAAACACTGAGAACATCCCGACATCCAGCTACTGTACGCAGAGGCCACATGAGCGGCAGAGTAATGGCATGCGGTTTGTATACAATGTGCATTTTATGTATAATGCAAAATCACCGGTGCTGAGTGAAATGCAGCACAGTAAAACTTACTGTGTAAACATACTCCACTTTCATGGACTCTGCAGGGGATGATTTAAGGATGCTGATTTAACAGAGTCTGGTGAGGGTAACAAAAAAGGCACTCAGAAGCCTCATCTGCCCTTTAGATTTCTGCAAGTGATAGCCTGGCAGAGTGAGCTCAGATAGTACCCAGAGTGTTTTTTTTAAGTACAACCGGAATCAAACGAACACTTGGGTTATTGAAGAATGTGACCAAATCTGGTCAAAAAAATAAACGGCCCTGACTTATATTCAGCTCAAAGAGACACCTATCTGTCAGGAACGCTGACACAGACTTTTATTTACAAGAAAATAACAAAACAAACACAAATGAACTCGAGGGCAAACACGAAGCGAGGAAAGAACATGACTAGAAATGAGAACACGAAACAACAAGACTAGAGATAGGTATTCTAACTAAACGACATTACTAGGAGTAGGAAACACAGCGAGAACGAATGACCGATCCAAGCAAGTGACATCAGGGAACTTAAATACACAAACAGACGAAACACACCTGAAACAGATAACGAGGGTGACGGACAAGGAGGTGGAACAAAGGCGGAGACAAAAACAATACCAAACAGAGCCATGTGCTGAGAGAGCGCATGGCAGGGAAAACAGACACGACAGGACGAGGGCGTGACACTATCTTCGGTCAAAAGACTCTGGACCTTGCAGGGTCATTTGTTTCCAGTATTCAAGACGTAATACGCATAATCATTTAAATCACAGTTGATTTAATTGGAACATCAAGACCTAAGACTGGAATTCCACGCGCCACCACTCTCAAAACTCTCAGGCTTTTATTCCCACAGTAGACACTCGTCTGTGACTGACTTTGTTTAAAAAGGCTGGCATAAGAAACAGAATAAAAGAACTGAAAGGAGATGGCTATTAAGATTAAACCATCAGTACGTACCCTGGACTTCAGTAGCTTCTGGAGATTAAGGACTAATGTCGTGGACCTATTTTCTCATCTGTCAAAGAACTGTCCACTGAATTTTAGCTCAAAAACAATTGCGAAAGACAAGACAATGTCAGATTTCTTTATTCCTCCTGAAAAACTACTCAGAGATCCAGCTTTATGTGTTATATCTGCTCACGTTGAAGCGTTTATATTCTCTGCATTTACAGCTTTAGACAATTACATTACGTAAGTCCATTTAAATATCCCACCCCTTCATGGGTTGACAGATGTTAGGAGAAGCCTAGATGCTTATAAACTAGGTGCACTGAGATAGACAGTGACTCCCACAATACACACTCCAGCCACTGGAGGGGGGCTCTCACATTTCTTGAGATCCTGAAATGGAGCCTTTAATCTTTGAACCCGAACTCCGGTAAAAAGCACAACTTATATAATCAGCTTTGTAAGTCTTGAATGTCTGAATGCACCTGTGAGCTCCATATACCGTTAGAAAGCGCAGATCCTACTGTTTCTAAAAAAAAGCGCTCTCATCGCGGTGCTGTGAAGCCTCTGGGAGTAATTCAGTGTGAAAAAACACCTAAAAATCAAGGCGCTCCTTCAAAATCTATGTGTTATGTTCTTCTCATGAAGGATTGTAATCATATTCACTATAATAAGAAATGAGGACGCTGCAAAGGGACAAGAAAGACGGTGTTTACTTTCAGTTTCGTTTTGACTCACATGACGTCAACCCACGCTGTCTCTGGGCAGAAAAATAAGAGTCATCAGCAAAAACATATTCCTATTATTGATTTATAGTTTTTAAAGGTTTTTGTAGGTTTCACATCAAATAACACTGCATTAGATCAACAAATATAAACTAAAAAGCTTAAATAATTATTTATTGTGTGTATTCTACATAAACAAGTATTATTTCATCATATATTTAAAAGATTATAATAATAATAATAATTGTAAATATTATCAGCATCTGAGAAAACTGCCAAAGTACCAAAATGTTTTTTATTTGTTGAGATATTGTCCATATTTGCCCTGAACTAAATTCCTGAAAGTCTGGGCCTGCTGTGACGGTCAGAACTTTATAAGTCATACATCCCAGAGCTTAGAATATCAAGAAAAATAAGTCCGTCTGATGCTACAAATTTATTTTATCACAGTAATACGAGATGTAATAAATTAGCATAAAAATGCTTATGTTTTCAACTAACAGACACCTCACACTAACAATCTGTGTGAAGATATCTGATGTGGGAATATGATTTCAAGGCTATACATTGAGAAATACAAAAAAAAAAAGCAGGCGCTAGGTAAAATTTTGGTCAAAACATGTCAATTGAAAAATGGATTTATCGGTCAGCATGAAAACCTCAAGTGATTACATATTTGAGTAGCAAAGGGTCTTAATTACTGTTTAAGTAAGAGGCACTGAAAACAAAAAACGAATAGCAAAATAGCTATATAGATAGGGTTCTTAGGGTTAAAGGGGAGGGCCTCTAGTATTAGAGGCCGGATACGGGAGCGTGGTTTTGGATATGTTTAAGATGGTGGAAGTTTTGGGACCGTTTTTCTCTAGCGGTTGACCATGGAGTCAGCGCTTGGGTTCTTCGAGGATCTTTAGGTAAGAAGAGTGAACCCTCCCCAGTTCTCATTTCACCACAATAGCTTTCAACACCTTATTTTCATATTGAGGTACTTGCAACATATAGCCTTTAGGCTAGGGACACTAGTTAGCGGCCCTTCTTTCCTGTAGACAGTTTCATGGTGAAAAGGGGCTAGTGGTTCGTAGCACAGATTATATTTGAAATCATATATTTGTTATATTTGGTTTTGGCAGAATGTATTAATTGTTAATATAAGTGCCCTGTACACTCCCTATAGATACATATAGATATACAGCTGTATGTATATAGAGCGCAAGTAGTTTGAGCAGATGTTTTAAATCGTTTGAAGCCACAGTAACCAGAAAGACTGAGCACGAAACGTCTCGCAGTGGAGAGCTTTATAATGACATCCTGAACGTACACTAAAACTGATGATCAGAGACTGAGACACACAGAAGAGACAGATGGAACTTCTATTTCTAATGAAAAGCTACATGAGTGTGCAGATGTGTCTGTGTGTACGTCGGAGAGCGAGAGATTTTGAGCTGAGTCTTCTGTATAATGAAAACGCAGTGGCCAGCGGTATATATGACAGATGAATTGAATGATGGATGAGGCTGTCTGTCTGTTTCTCATACACTGTGACTGCAAGTCTTTTATCATAACCATCTGCTCTTGATCCTTCTGAACACTCCCTACACTCAGCATGTCCAATTCACACATACTGCATACGTACCCACAACGGCTGCCAAGCAGTAGGAGGAGAAAATAGCTAAGGAAGATGATAGTGGCACTAAAGGCCCATTATAAATCAGACAGCACTGGGTTTAAAATCTGATTGGCTGAGCCTTGTTGTGAAAGTCTCAGTGGACGTAAATGAGCACAAACATGAACTGAATTTGCCTAAGATGTGGCAAGTTATTAACGCTATTTCATACGACCCTGCATGAGTATAACCACTGGATCTTACAGTATTAATTCATTTACTTCCCTTAGGTCTGAACGGGTCTGAACCGGGACAGAATTAGTCCCATTTGTGGCTTTAATTACACTGGTAACTGGCTAAGTGAAGTGCTGTGGGCTTCTGTAATGGGAATAGACGACACTCTTGGTCTCAATTAAATCCATATTTCCCCTCGGATGTATTCTAAAGAGGGCAGGGAGAAGGCTTAAGTAAGCCTATTAAAGCTGACTGGAAACAGCAGCGGCTCAAGCAGTGCGACTCCATATGATTGCTAATGATGTCTCTATGTAGGTTTACAATGACTGTGTGTCCATCGTGGTTGAGTGTACACACCCACAAGCTGCACTGGGGACACAAGATTGGAGAAAATATAGGAATGACACAACTGACACAAACCATGAGAGACACAAAACAATCAAATGCTTAAAATAATTTGTCTTATTTGGTTATTGATACATGAGTGGACATTCATTCATTCATTCATTCATTCATTATCTGTAACCCTTATCCAGTTTAGGGTCGTGGTGGGTCCAGAGCCTACCTGGAATCATTGGGCGCAAGGCGGGAATACACCCTGGAGGGGGCGCCAGTCCTTCACAGGGCAACACACACTCACACCTACAGACACTTTTGAGTCGCCAATCCACCTACCAACGTGTGTTTTTGGAGCATGGGAGGAAACCGGAGCACTCGGAGGAAACCCACGCAGACACAGGGAGAACACACCGCACTCCTCACAGACAGTCACCCGGAGGAAACCCACGCAGACACAGAGAGAACACACCGCACTCCTCACAGACAGTCACCCGGAGGAAACCCACACAGACACAGAGAGAACACACCACACTCCTCACAGACAGTCACTCGGAGGAAACCCACGCAGACACAGAGAGAACACACCACACTCCTCACAGACAGTCACCCGGAGGAAACCCACACAGACACAGAGAGAACACACCACACTCCTCACAGACAGTCACTCGGAGGAAACCCACGCAGACACAGAGAGAACACACCGCACTCCTCACAGACAGTCACCCGGAGGAAACCCACACATGAGAATGTCTGACCTACTTTTTAATTATTCATTGGCATTATCTAAGGTGGCACAGTGGAGACTCATGTGGTGTGATTTACCTTGGGCTCCAGGATCCTGGGGTTGTGGGTTCCGTATCTGCCTCCGATCATTGTGTGTTCTACATGTAACTGCGTGGATTTCCCCCCACAGTCTGAAAACACACGTTGGTAGCTGGAATTTCCGTGTGACGTGTTCTAGCTTGTGTCACCGATGTCCAGTGACTGTGGCTGCATCGAATCAGCGAGTGTATTCATATTCTGTTTGTCACACGTACAGTTAATAGGAACTCTAGCCTTTCAGTCTTGCTGTTCTCATATAGCTCACAGATTCACGTTACAGCGGAGGGTTATGAGAGGATTGCTTGCTCATTTTACTAAGAAAAAAGATATAAAGTGGGTCAGAGATATCAATATGGTGTATATTGGCCCTTATAGGTTAGGCCTAAAGAGTGGGCTTGGGCATTGCTAGGCTAAATGGAGGGGCATAGTGGGGTGGATGAGGATGAAAATACGTTTCTCCTTAAAGAGTCCCCTAGATCAAATTACACTCGGCCACGGATGAAGAAAATCGAGGAACTGATTAAAAAATAAATGGAAAAATGAGATTTCCCCATTTCAGCTGCTGACACAATGGTGCAGAGGGGTAATGGGGCATTGGTGTGTATATCTGACTGTTCAGGGTCTGGTGTGTGTGTGTGTGTTCATTTAGATTCATCATCAACTCTATGTTCCTAACAGAAAGGCACAGAATCACATTAACAGTGACTAGCTACATACAGCAATGCAGGATTTATCTGCTTTTGGTGACCTTGAGGAAAAGGAGTGATCTCTCTCTCTCTCTCTCTCTCTCTCTCTCTCTCCTCTCCATCGTGTGTCCTCTCTACTTATCTACTATCCTTATCTCATTCTGTCTCTTACTTTTGGCCTCCTTCCCTTTTTCTACAGGTTTTCTTTTTCGTTTCAGGTTTTTTTTTCGTTTCCACTAATATTTGCTGTGTCATTTACTCCTTACCACCCGTGACCCCTCCCTCTCTCTGTGTGTGTGAATAGTGAAGGCCCTTCATCTCCCTCTGTCTGCGGATCTGGGCCTTGAAGGCGTTGATGGCTGACGGCCATCCATTAAAGAACGGCGGACGTAAATCTGCAGCGTTTCTTGCACATCAGCGAGCGCCACATAATTACAACTGAGAGACGCCGCTCACTGACCTCCAGCTGTCCCGCTCTGCTCGTAAATAACCCGCCATGGTCAGAAGAGCCGCCACAAAACACACCAGAAACACAACAGACTGTGTCACACATACACCCTTACACACACACACACACACACAACCTGCAACTATTTCTGTGTCTTAAATGAAATAACAAGGCTCAGTTTCCTCGGTTTAATATTAATACAGTCTTATAACTTCTTGACCGTTTTTCTTGAAAATCTCTAAAACAGTGCTTTGGGAATCACTCTGTGCCTGTGTTTAATTCTTTTAATCAAGCTGTCAGTGAGGTAGCTCTTACATGCATCAGATACTCTGGACATCTACTTACCATCACCACCACATTTCAGAAAACCACTCTGAATTCATTCATTCATTTTCTGTAACAGCTTCCTTCTCAGCAGCTTTGAGTCTGGAGCCTATAGTGTCAGTGTCACACACATCTGTGTACAATTACACAAACACACACTCTCTCTCACACACACACACACACTCTCTCTCTCTTTCTCTCTCTCCCTCTCACTCACACACACACACACACACTCTCTCTCTTTCTCTCTCTCACACTCTCCTCTTTCTCTCTCTTTCACACACACATTCTCTCTCTCTTTCTCTCTCTCTCTCTCTCTCTCTCTTACTCACACACACACACACTCTCTCTCTTTCTCTCTCTCACACTCTCCTCTTTCTCTCTCTCTCACACACATACTCTCTCTCTCTCTCACTCACACACACTCTCTTTCTCTCTCTCACACTCTCCTCTTTCTCTCTCTCTCACACACACACTCTCTCTCTCTCTCTCTCTCTCTCACATACACACACACACACTCTCTCTCTTTCTCTCTCTCTCTCCCTCTCACTCACACACACACACACACACTCTCTCTCTTTCTCTCTCTCACACTCTCCTCTTTCTCTCTCTTTCACACACACACTCTCTCTCTCTCTTTCTCTCTCTCTCACACACACATACTCTCTCTCTCTCTCTCTCTCTCTCTCTCTCTCTCTCTCACATACACACACACACACACATCATGCAGCAACTCCACCTACCAACATCTGAGATTGTGGCAGTGACATCACTCTGAATGACACTCTCTATTTCTACGCTGAATCTGTTTAGTGGGGTTCCTGTTCACAGTTAGGAATATTTACTTTAAATAAAATGAGTACTCTGGAGTTAAACGAAGAATAAAAAAAATCTCTAGTGATCATACTCTTTATCAGCTGTGAAAAGCCACACAAGCAGGTAACACCTCTGAGTACTGTGAAGGTGTTAGCAGCAGGACACTGTCTCTCTCTCTCTCTCTCTCTCTCTCTGCTATCTGCTCTCCATCCTTCAGTGAGACAGGGATGACAGGAGGGAGAAAGATAACGGACGGGTGGGCGGTGGTGGTGGTGGTGGTGGTGTGTGTGTGTGGGGGGGGCTCAACACCTGCCTCTTTACTGCCTCAGATCAGCGATCTGCTCACACCCTTGGACAAACACACACACACACACACACACACACACACACACACACACACACACACACAGCACACTCCACATCCTCAGATTGCTGTTCCATACTCTTGCATTGTTGACAGACAGTGAGATAGAAGCAGGTGCAGATGCTGTAAAAAAAATAAATAATAAAAGTAGAGCGTAGAGCTGCAAGAGGCTATTTTTCTGCTCTCTCCTTCTCATTCTCTCCTTTCTTCCTCCTGTCAATCGCTCTCTTTCCAGCCCTCCAGCTATTCCCTTCCCCATTTCTCTTTTCTTTCCAATCACTCTTTTTGTTAGTGCCAATTTTGTTCTCTCTCTCTCTCTCTCTCTCTCTCTCTCTCTCTCTCAGCATGTATGTGTCTCTGAAGATTTAGGCTGCATATATGTGTTTTCTGATGTTTCTTGATATCAGCTACAAAAACAACCAGCCACACGGTCCAGTCCAGTCCAGCCCAGTCCAGAAGAGCATGACCCTGCCTCACTTACAAATGTCCAAGTGTAAATATATGGTCGGTCTGGAAGGTCGGTCTTGAATGCAACACAGTTAGTGGCTCATCTTCATCAAAAACCCAGAAAACCCACGAACCTCAGAAGCGTGAGTCGGTGGAAAAGGAGGCAGTGGTCTGGTCTTTCTGAAGCACCACTGCTCCACACTCTACAGAATGGTGCTTGGTCCTAGCAGCTCTAAGGTAAACCAAAGCCAGCAGTTCACAGTCTATGGATTCCATCTAACTTCGTATCAATTCGTCACCAGCCACAACCACTCGGATTTGTCTCCTGCTGAGGAACAGTGTTATGGTGAAACTTCAGGAGACTTTACGCCAAAGACAGACACACAACACCTCTGTATCACCCAGAGCCTCTCAGAATCTTACCTCCTGTGAGAATAACATGTAAAATTAAATCAAAAACAGAATACATTCTCACCAGGACGCACATTCTTCACAGAGAAATCATAAATGTGACTTCTTCTGATATGAACACATCTGTCAATATTACAGTTTTTCACAGATTGCTACATTAGCACTTGTTCTTTTTCGCTTTTCTGTAACGAGAGAACCCACAGAACCGAGCTTGTGTTTTCACCTGCACATTTTTGTTTGAAGTGATTATTTTTATTTTTTTTTCAGAAATGTAAACTGCTTCCATTGCCACTTTTTATTTGCATGAATGACATTGGGCATCATTTCTCACTTCCCACAGCTTTTCAAGGCTTTAATTTTCCTCCGGGTGACTGTCTGTGAGGAGTGTGGTGTGTTCTCCCTGTGTCTGCATGGGTTTCCTCCGGGTGACTGTCTGTGAGGAGTGTGGTGTGTTCTCCCTGTGTCTGCGTGGGTTTCCTCCGGGTGACTGTCTGTGAGGAGTGTGGTGTGTTCTCTCTGTGTCTGCGTGGGTTTCCTCCGGTGCTCTGGTTTCCTCCCACAGTCCAAAAACACACGTTGGTAGGTGGATTGGCGACTCAAAAAGTGTCCGTAGGTGTGAGTGTGTGAGTGAATGTGTGAGTGTGTGTCACCCTGTGAAGGTACCCCCTCCAGGGTGTATTCCCGCCTTGTGCCCAATGATTCCAGGTAGGCTCTGGACCCACCGCGACCCTGAACTGGATAAGGGTTACAGATAATGAATGAATGAATGAATAATAATAATATTAATACAAAGAGACAGCTTTCAGGAATCCTTTGACTATGCTTATTTCTTCATAACAAAGTCTAATGAGTGCAAAACTGTGCATTCTCCTTCAACATGCACCTTAGATTTTCAGACAGAACTGCTGCAGCAAGTAAACGGCTCAGTAATAATACAGTATTTATTTGCAATACAGTAAACCCAAGGTTTTTAAAGTCAGTGCGATAAAGGTCAGTCTGATACCTGTTGGTGACTAATAGCTGCCTACAGACATTTCTTCAACACAGCAGTGGGTTCACTTTCCTTTTCTCTTACTTTCTTTTATTCATATCATTAACTGAAGAGGGGTGTTTTCTAAAGCCACTGAGTCACTCTTCTCCTCGTCATGTGAGAATTCAGAGAGTCACAAATGCAAGTAATCAATGCTATTAACTGTTAAACGATGGCACAACGCTCCTATGTCATTTACATCGCTGGTTTGTGACACTCAGCTAAACACTGCTATCATCCTCCATCAAATGCCACAACTTTCAACACCAACATTATCCATTACACAAGCACCTCCATCAAACCCCATCACTCACCATCACCTTTAACTCTAACACCAACATTTTGTACAAAACACTGATTTCCCATGAAAGTAAAAGTAGGCTTTATAAGATTATAATACGATATAATGACATTTCAATAAAATGCAATTCCCCGCACAGACACCGCTGCGTTTCTTATTTCCACCTCAGAACAAACAGGATGAAAGTGAAAAATAGGAAAATACACACACTGAGAAAGAGAGAGAGAGAGAGAGAGAGAGAGAGAGAGAGAGAGAGAGAGAGAGAAAGAGAGAGAGACAGACAGACAGAGACAGAGAGAGAGAGAGAGAGTGAGAGAGAGACAGAGAGAGAGAGAAAGAGAAGAGACAGAGAGAGAAAGAGAGAGAGACAGACAGAGACAGAGAGAGAGAGACAGAGTGAGAGAGAGAGAGAGAGAGAGAGAGAGAGAGAGAGACACAGAGAGAGAGAGACAGAGTGAGAGAGAGAGAGAGAGAGACAGAGAGAGAGAGAGAGACAGAGTGAGAGAGAGAAAGAGAGAGAGAGAGACAGAGACAGAGAGAGAGAGAGAGAGATAGAGAGAGAGACAGACAGAGACAGAGAGAGAGAGACAGAGTGAGAGAGAGAGAGAGCGAGAGAGAGAGAGAGACAGACAGAGACAGAGAGAGAGAGACAGAGTGAGAGAGAGAGAGAGACAGAGAGAGAGAGAGAGAGAGAGACAGAGAGAGAAAGAGAGAGAGAGAGACAGAGACAGAGAGAGAGAGAGAGAGAGAGAGAGAGAGAGAGACAGAGACAGAGAGAGAGAGAGAGAAAGAGAGAGAGAGAGACAGAGACAGAGAGAGAGAGAGAGACAGAGAGAGAAAGAGAGAGAGAGATAGACAGAGACAGAGAGAGAGAGACATGCAGGTTAATTAGATTCAGTGATGTACAGGGTGGATATAACATGCTGAGCAGGTTTGTGTTCCCTGCAATCTGAGCAGATGCCTCTTCCTGTGAGTGTGCATGTTTGTGTGTCTGTGTGTGTGTGTGTGTGTGTGTGTGTGTGTGTGTGTGTGTGGTAGAGAGAGAGAGAGAGAGAGAGAGAGAGTATGAGAGAGAAAAGAGAGAGGGAGGGGAGTGAGAGCAAAACTGTGTGTCAATAAGAAGGAGAAAGAGAGAGTTATTATTCGTCAGTAATATGATTTTATTTATGTCGTGGCGTGAAGCCGCAGAGATTTATCACCGCATGAGGCTGGGTTAATATCTCTGTTATGAGTTTGTTTTGGTGCCTTTCTGTTGTATGCATTCCTCTGACCTTTACAACAGAAGACCGAAACTATTAGTGCCCTTACATCAAGCCTCCGCCATTGCTATTCTGACACACTGCCTTTCACAACCCCATAAACACACTTCTAAATAAATAACCGGATAAATGAAGCCGTCCTTACACTGGAACAACAGCAGATGTGGACAGTGGGACGTATCAAAGGCACAACACAAAGCTTATCACACTGGGCCGTGATTAACCTCACACACAAACACAAATCACACACAGAGAGGTGCGTGGAGGCTGCACAGTGGGAATAAAAGCCAAGGACACTGCCAAGGTGAACGTGTGCTGTGGAGCCGCTCATGCCGGTTGCCAGATTGGGACGAGCGGTGAGAATTCACATGGAGAAATCCCTCCTGATAGAAAACACTCAGCTTGTGTGGACGGGAGGGGCCTGTTCATCTCAGCGTGGGTGCGCGTGGGCGTGTGTGTGTGTGTGTGCACGGAATCTGATAGAGTGGTGT
>NW_027100893.1:0-33168 GCF_029633855.1 Hoplias malabaricus
GAGAAAGTGTGCCAATTATCGTGGCATTACACTTCTCAGCCTCCCGGGGAAAGTCTATGCAAAGGTGCTGAAAAGGAGAATCCGTCCGATAGTCGAACCTAGGATTTTGGAGGAAAAATGCGGATTTCGTCCTGGCCGTGGAACTATGGACCAACTCTTTACTTTTTCACAGATGATTGAGGGGGCGTGAGAATTTGCTACTCCACTCTACACATGCTTTGTGGATTTGGAGAAGGCATATGACCGTGTTCCCCCGAGAGATTCTGTGGGAGGTGCTCCGGGAGTATGGGGTGCCAGGGTCGCTCCGGCAAGCCGTACAGTCCTTGTACTCTCAGAGTTTGAGTTGTGTTCGCATCTTTGGTAGTAAGCCAAGCTTGTTCAGTGTGGGCATTGGACTCCGTCAGGGCAACTTTTACCCACTCCCACAGTTAGAACTAGAGAAGATTATCATCTCCGCAAACTGTACAACTTGCACACTTTGATGCAATTCCCACAAAATTATTCAAAAAAGTACTAGCAGCTATTATCAATCCTCTTTTAACTATAGTAAACTCATTCCTTAGCCTGGGCCATGTACACAAAGCTTTTAAACTAGCAGTTATTAAACCTATGATCAAGAAACCAAGTCTTGATTCTAGCACACTGTCTAATTACAGGCCTATTTCTAATCTGCCATTTCTATCCAAGATCTTAGAAAAAGCCGTGGCCCAACAACTTAGTTCGTATCTGCATAAGAATCATATATATTAAAAAATCTAATCCATATCATAGCACAGAGACAGCTCTTGTCAAGATAACAAATCTTCTTATTCTTGCCTCTGATCAAGGCCACGCATCCCTGTTGGTGCTTCTTCACCTCAGCACAGCTTTCGATACAATAGACCACAATATTCTCTTAGAAAGGTTAGAAAACTTAGTTGGAATTAGAGGGACGGCCCTGTTATGGTTCAAATCTTACTTAATGACACATTATCAATTTGTAAAACTAAACAATTTAACTTCAGATTATTCTAAAGTAAGATTTGGAATTCTGCAAGACTCTATTTTAGGACCGTTATTATTTACATTATACATGTTACCACTAGGCACAGTTATAAGAATCCATGACTTTCACTGTTACGCAGACGACACACAATTGTATATTTCAGCCAAGCCTCATGACAAACACAGATTAAAGAAAATAGAGGACTGTGTAAAAGATGTGAAAGGCTGGATGTTGCATAACCTCCTCCTTCTAAACAGCAACAAAACAGGTCCTGCTTTTGGATCCAAAGGTGGCAAGAAATAAATGATCAGATTTCATTTTAAATCTCGCTGACTTTCCAGTTAAACCTAGTTCAGCAGCAAAAAATCTTGGTGTCATAATTGAATCTGATTTATCATTTGATCAACACATAGACAGTTATCACTAGGACAGCTTTTTTACATCTTCACAACATCATCAAGATTAGAAATGCCTTATCCCTTCAGGACGCAGAAACATTAGCACATGCCTTTATTACTTCAAGGTTTGACTATTGTAACACACTATTGTCAGGATGCACCAGCAGAAATTTAAGAAAACTTCAACTAGTTCAAAATGCTGCAGCCAAGGTCCTCACTAAAACTAGAAAATTTGAACATATCATCCCAGTTCTATCATCACTTCATTGGCTGCCTGTTAAATTCCGCATCGATTACAATATTCTGTTATTAACATATAAAGCTCTATATGGGTTCGCTCCTGAAAACCTTCAAGATATCGACGCTGGATCTGAGATTTGCTCGAGTCACCAACACACACAAACACACTCACCCAGTCACTCATACACTCACCCAGTCACTCACTCTACAACGACCTCCAACTATTGACCGTAGAATGGACAAATATAGGCTGGCGTTTCTTTCCAGAGGCTGTACATTCACTCACACACTCACCCTCAAAAAACTTCACACACTCACCTGTGAAGACTTTCACACATTCACCCAGTCACTCATCCACTCACACATTGTGGACTGTGGACAGTAGCTCCACCTACAAACATGTGTTTGGACTGTGGGAAGAAACCGGAGCCTCCTGGAGTAAACCCACACAGACACTGAGAGAACACAACGTCATCACAGTTCAACACACTCCAAAGAAAACACAAAAAGCCCAGTTTATCAGACATTAATCAGAATGGTTCTGAGTGATGGGGGAGAGTTGGGGCAAATTCCCACATCCAGACCTCCTGGAATCCCAGCATCACTCAGCACATTCCTAATTACAGTATTAACATAAGAATTAGCGTTTTGCCTCTGAATAAATTAAATCCGTTTGTATTTGCTTTTCTGAGGCTGGCGATGCACTGAGGTCAGCTGTTAAAGCAACACTACGTACGATTTGGTACTTTTTGGTCCTGGGCTCCCCTACAGTTACAGACTGTGTAATTCACTTTTACAGCACTGATCTCAATCAAGGGGGAGGGGGAAGGGGGTGGTGTGGTGTCCTAACCTCCTTCAACAGTTACATGGTGCAGTTTCTGCAGTGCTGAGCCTGGAGTAGCAATGATAGAGTCTCTATTCTCTCAGTTACAGCTCAGTGGAGCATCACAATGATTTTCAGGTAAAGATTCTACCTAGTGTTGCTTTAAGAGTGGAGAGCATCTTTTTTGATGAATGTGATAATGTCATAAAGATACATTTATTGTCATTGTACAGTGTGCAACAAAACATTCATCTACATTTAACCCATCTATGACATCGAAAACACACACACACACACACACACACACACACACACACACACACACACTAATGCATTGGGGATTCTTATCTTAAGCTCCACATCCTTTCAGACCCACGGGTCTTGACAGGAGTCTCCATTACCTATGAATTTATGTATCACTTTCAGAACTCAGGTTTTGGGATTTAGGTTGGGCTTTCCCTTCCACAAGAACATCAACTTCCGCGTTACTGCCCTCTTGTGGTTGGGATAGACTGGTGCAATCTTATTTACCACAGTTTTCAAAAATAAGTTTATAAATGATTCAAAATGTTGGAGCTTCAATACTTCAATACTCTATAAACTTTTCACACTCAACTTGCCCCCGTCACCATTTTTTTGTGGAGTCAAAACCTAAATGTGTTTAGAGTCACAAAATACAACCGAGTGACAACAATGGAAATATCTCTATGGGCTTCGGTAGCTTCAAGAGTGTGAACACATCACAGACTCGTGTTTTAATTACAAATTATAAAATGTCGCAGTGTTGGAAAAGGGGTTTGTACATTCAATATTTAACTTAGTAGCAGTTGGTACTTTTAGGGATGTGGGGTAAATAGTGACAAAACTTTACTCCTCACCCCAATTTACTTATGGTCATTGTAATGAAATATTACTATTAAATATTTATTTAATGACAATAATCTTGGCTTAACCCACAGTAAAAGCCTGTCTATAGCAGGTAAATATACACCTCAGAGAGAACTCAGATACAGCAACATGTAGTGGATGATGTGGTTTATTTATGACAAAGTAAATTTAATTTAGTCACAGGTGAGGAGATCTCAACATGTTGTAAACTCTAGGCTTTAGTTATTTCTCTTTCACTGCCTTTCATATCGTCACTGTCCAAAGAAAAACATCTGTATCTCTGTGTTTGTGGAGTTTTTGTTTACTACATCATTTGAACACAGCTGTATAACAAAATAATCTTGGTGTTGTCTAACAGAAGAAATCAAATGGAAAGCCGAAAATTCCTTTTATTTAAAAAGTACATTTAATTTCTAGTTTCTTTAAATGGAAACTAGCGGTCCACTGCTGACCCTGATCTCCCACGAAGAGGACATCTTCATTCTGGATCACAGAACTTTGCAGATGATTCCAAACCAACCCAGAACCCAGCCTACAGCGGCTGAGTGAAGGTGGTGTGGACGGTGTGGAGGAGGGTCATTGTGTCAGAGACGCTGTAGAAGGACAGAGTTCCTGCGCCGTGATCCACATACACTCCTATTCTGGAGGAGGACGGGGCTGAGATCTTAGTCTCAATGTTGTTGTGAAAGAAAGAGAGAGAGGGAGAACACTGCAGACTCCAGGACTGATCGTTCAGTCCAAACACACACTCACTACCCCACCCTTTCCTCCTGATCCCTTTATATGACATTGATATGAACAAAGACCATCCCTCAGCACTGCGCCACTCAACCTCCCAGTAACAGCGTCCACTCACACTCTCTTTACTCAACACCTGACACCTGCCGTCAAATCTCTCTGGATGATCAGGGTAACCCTGGACTCTCCAACTGTTTCTCACCACTCTGTTATTCTCAGACAGAACAAGTTCCTGATGTGCTGTGTTGGGGTCAAGGGTCAGATGACAGAAATCTAAAAAGGGTTAAAAAAAATCAATAGATCTGTCTTTTATTCACAGAATATGAAGATATTCAAAGAAACACCTATGTGTCTGTGCTCTTCCTTCTCTCTCTAATCATATTTCTTACTGAAGATTAAAATATTAGTTTTTTATTTGGGTTTATATTAATATGTAAATATTTGTGTAAATCTCAGTGTGTGGAGAATGGTGGTGTATTTGTGTGTATTTTGTTTCTGTGTGTGTGTGTGTGTGTGTGTGCGTGTATCACATACACTGCAGGAAATCTTCTCTGGTCGTTGGCTCTGGGGGTAAAATCTGAACTGCTGCAGCTGTGGAGACAGAAATCAAATGATCCACAACAGAAAGAAGTAGACGATCATCCAGAAAAAAAGAAACAGGCAACAGAGCTCCAGTAAATGTTTATGTTTTAAATCGTCAAACCGACTGAACACAGGCAAATAACCTATAGATCTTCTATTAATAAATGTTTAATTAAATCTTCTCAGTAACAGCAGAGTCGAGGAGAGACAGGGGAAAGCTCCACACACTCTCTCCACTGTGTAACTCTGCTGATCTCCTGTCTTTCTTTAGTCTGTACTTGAGGGAGAACTGTGTCCGTCACTATATTTCACATAAGGGGTCTCCTCTTACCGAGCGGAGGGATTTTACTGAACTCCTCTTTGCAGAATTCCTCCAGTCGCTCTTTCAGATCAGAGAGAGATTTCCTCACTGTGTCGAATGAGAGATGTTGATTAACTCTGATTCTCGGTGAGTCCTCGGGTCCGGGAGAGACACACAGAGACTGGAAACTCTACAGAATACAGAAGGGTAAAGGAGAACAGGAATACAGATCTTTTAGAGCCTTCCTGAGCTTCAGTTCTCTCTATAGATCACACAGTGAGTGTTACCTGAAGGAATGTGTGGATGTCATCGTCTGTGTGTGGAAGCTGCTCCAGCTCAGTGTGTCTCCTCTTTAGATCAGAGATCTCTTGCTCCAGTTTCTCCAGGAGTTCTTCAGCTCGACTCAGTTCAGCCTTCTCCTGAGCTCTGATCAGCTCAGAGCGCTTTTTCTCAAAGGAGCGGATCAGTTCAGTAAAGATCCTCTCACTGTTCGTCACTGCTGTCTGTGCAGAGCTCTGTTACACACACACACACACACACACACACACACACACACAGATGGTATTCCACTTTGTGTCTGTGTAGGGTCTGTAAGTGTCCAGCACTGAGCTCCTCACTGTCCGACTGGAGGAGAGTGGGACTGAGGGGTGGAATATCTGCTCCAGCCGCTCTCTCCTCACTACTCACCTTAAGAGCTTTCACAGCCTCTTTCACCTCCTGCAGCTTCTTCTCTTTCTCCTGGATTCTCTGCTGAGATTCCCTCTGCAAATCTTTCAGTCGACTCTGGATCAAAATAAACACTTTATGAACTGTGAGATAAGAGTAAATCATTAATTAAGAATCTGATGTTGTTTTAACAGACTTTGATACTGTGCTGTTTACTGTAAAGCCATAATTCTTACTCACACATGAAACAGAACTGATTTAAAATACTGTCTTCAGCAGGTGAAGCTCTGACCTCTTTGTTGGTTCTTTCTGTTGATACTGAGACTGTATCGTGGCCTCTGTGTTCCTCCATCGTACATAAATAACAGATACAGCTGTGGTCAGTGCGGCAGTAGATCTCAATCAGTTTATCATGTAGAGAGCAGATGTTCTCTTGTAGTTTTTTGGAGGCTTTGACCAGTTTGTGCTTCTTAAAAACAGGAGACTGATAGTGAGGTTTAAGGTGAGTTTCGCAATAAGACGCCAGACACACCAGACAGGACTTGACGGCTTTGTGTTTCCTCCCAGTGCAGAAATCACACTCCACATCTCCAGTTTCAGCGTAACAGTGATCAGGAGAAGGAGCCTGGAGCTCTGTCTTCTTCAGTTTCTCCACCACTTCAGCCAGCATGTTGTTTCTGCGTAGAACAGGCCTCAGAGTGAAGGTCTCTCTGCACTGGGGGCAGCGGTAGATCCCCGTCTGATCCTCCTGATCCCAGCAGTCATTAATACACACCTTACAGAAACTGTGTCCACAGGGAACAGTCACTGGATCCTTCAGCAGATCCAGACAGACTGGACACATGAACTGGTCCTGATCTACGGAGATACTGGCCTCTGCCATTTTCCTGCACTCGCTCACTGAGAGAGAGAGAGAGAGAGAAAGAAAGAGTTTCAGACTGAGTTCAGTTTCGTTTTCTCTGAGAAGGAGTGGCTTCCTGATTCTGTTGTGGTTAAAGTGTCACAGAGGGAAGGAGGTGGAGAGAGAGGGGGAGGGAGAGAGAGGGGAGGAGACTGAAGAAAAGATCAAGGAAGAGACAGAAATAACATTGAAATGTAGCAGTAGATTAAAAAGACTCCACTTTGTAGAGAATCTGACACACTTTATAATTGCAGCATTTAAATAAACAGATATAAAAGATAAAATAAGAGAAAAATCTGTGACTGTGCTGTAGTCCTCTGTGTTTGTTTAAACAGATGTACTTTGATTAATGTAAAACTGTGGAAGCCTCTCGCTGCAGCCTGTAGGAAGGAGGAGCTGGACATCCAACCCCGCCCCCTCCTTACCTCAGACGCTACGCCCGGGTTCAGTAATTTAACTGTGTCCTAAACTGTGCCCTATTCACTATGTAGTGCACTATTTTGAGGTAGTGTTACAAAATCATTCACTAAACTCCTAAATTCGAATACGGCTCACATTCACTCCATGAGACGAACATTTCAAGGGGAAGCAGAAGTTAAATGAAGACGTACATCGCCCTTTTGTCGGTAAGCAAAAATAATTAGTTTGTAAGTCAATTTCAAAACTCGTTGTTATATTGTTGTCTGTGTTTTTGCTCGATACACAAATGTCATATAATATGTAAATATATAGGAGTAGTGTCGTAGATAAATATCTTTACAGTGTGTGGTGTGGCACAGGTTTTATGTGATTGCACAGTCATCTGCTGTTTCTAGACCTGGTTGTACGTCCAGTTATGTTTATCTTTTCATTATTTTCATGAATGGTTTCAGGTGAATGTCAGGGGATTCACCAGTGTGCGGTGATGACTGTTGTTACAGATAGTTTTGTGTGTTTTCTTCTTGAGTCAATTCTTTTTTCTTATTGAAACGTATTAATTTGTAAATGATAGTTTTCATCTTTCAGATAAGTATTCTTTTAAAGTAACAACTATTCTGTGAGCAGAAGAATGAACGTTTCTGTGAACAATAATTTTAAATCATGCTTTTTTTCTGCTAGTGATACACTTCTAGGTAAACATTTATTGAAATAATTCTATAAGTTGATGACTTGAGTTTGTGAAACAAAAGTAAATATTGACAGACATTTCCATCACAAATTCTGTACTTCACAGGTCCTGGATTTATTAGCTGGACACAGCTAACCCTAGTGTTTTTGGAGACAGAAAATGACCATTTTTCAGGTTTAATATTAGCACTTACAGGAACTGGTCAGTGTTCCTTATGAAATGTTGCTGTGAAAAACATGTTCATTATTCCTCATAACTTTCAGAGTTCTGGAGGTCGTGTTTTTGTTTTTTTACATGATGTTCTTACTTACTGCATGTTCTGAAAGTCATAGCCAGGTTTGTACTGTCAGTGCAGTTAATGTTGGCAAATTAGGCCATTTATCTTTAATATATATTAAACAAAAAGGTCTGTTACAGTCATTTTTAGCTACAGCTGTTGTCTGTAGCGTCAGGGAATGGTGATGTTTGTGTGTCGTCCTGATGTTCAGTCAGAGTTCTGTGCTGTCTGGAGTGTCCTCAATGATGATACAAAAGAGCTGAATATTTTTATCTTTTGCAGCTCAGTCGCAGCACGACTGGATCCTGGCCACTAGAAGTTTATCAAAAAACAAGGTACAAACCCCATCAAGATTTTTTTCCCTTCCTCACACAGTCATTGTATATCACCCATTCTTTATAAATGTCTTTTCTGACAGAACATTCCAGTCCAGATGAAGGTTGATGACTGCTCTGTTCTCAAGCTATTGGTAAGTTGTAAATGAACAGAAAACAGTCTGTTCTACTGGCACCAGATTTTAATGTAATTCAAACATTTGTGGTAAACATAATCTAGTCTTCCACATACTTTCATCAAAAACACACAATGGTCCCTGGTGATTACATTCAGGTTGTTTAATGTCATCAGTTGAATGTGGTGTATGTTTCTGCCAAAGAGCGTAAGGTGGGCATTGTGATGTATGCACCTAGAGATGTCCTATGTACAATGAAACCACTAGAGGGCAGACCACCACTAGGGCATCTAGGGATTCTGAATGTAATTAGTGTGGCAGTAGTTCAATTAAAGAAGTGAGTGAATCAGCCAGAAGTTGTCCTCCTTGCTCTGTGTGTCGAGTAATAATGTTTACTTAGTTACACTATAAGGGAGCAACATAACATAAATTGGCGACGAGTCGTGTGTTTCGGAATACTTTGCATCGATTGGCTGTGAAAGTTAAACCAGTTTTGTGCAAGTTTTGGACCGAAATGAACACCCGCGTGGCTAGCTAATGTGCTAATCAACTAAAGCCAACCATCAACGGATACAAGGGCATTGAGTGCTGTGAGTTCATCTACGGTACAAGTAATCCCAGAAAGACGTATGATGGCTGGAATATATGGACAAATGGACGTTTTCGATGAGTCTGGTGAGCAGTGGGCAACGTATATTGAACGTTTTGAGCATTATGTGGTGGCTAATGACATTCAAGAGGCTAAGAAAGTTTCAGTACTGTTCAGTGTGATGGGTCCTAAAACATATGGACTGCTTCGTAGCTTAGTAGCTCCCGTGGCACCTGGCATAAAGACTTATGAACAGGTTGTGACTGTGCTTAAAGATCACTTCACACCGAAACCGCTTGTTATAGCCGAAAGGTTCCGGTTCCACAAGCGAAATCAGGGGGAAGGCGAAACGATAGCACAGTATGTAGCAGTGCTCAAGAAGCTATCAGAACACTGAGTTCGGGGCTTACTTAGAGGACGCTCTGAGGGACAGATTTGTTTGCGGATTGAAATGCGAAGCTCTACAGAAACGTCTTCTGACGGAGGAAAACCTCACGTTCAAAAAAGCAGTGGAACACGCAGTGTCAGCAGAGACAGCAGCACGCGATGTACAGCAGTTAAGTAATTCCCTGAAAGTACATGCAGTGTTTTCGCAAAGTGAAAAATGCCGCCGCTGTGGGAAGGGAAATCACAGCGATGATGTCTGCTGGTACAAAGACCGCGAATGTCACCAGTGCGGGAGGAAAGGCCATACTAAACGAATGTGTAGGGGTAGATCAAAAGGCAGTCACGAAAGAGAACATAAACACAAAGATAGAAAGCCTGAACAGAAAAGCCATGCTCACAAACGCAGCGTGAAAGATAGAAAGGAAAAGATCCATCACGTCGAGGCGAATGAAAGTGAAAGTGAAGGAACGAAAACGGATAGTGACAGTGACTTGGAACTCTATACAGTGTCTCAAAAAGGGAAGTATTCACGTATATCAGTAGTGCCAACAGTCAACAGAAAGAAAATGGAGATGGAATTGGATACAGGGGCTGCAGTGTCATTGATTCCATGGGAAATGTACAAACGAAAGCTGCACAAAATTCCTCTGCAACCCACTGATATCATGCTAAAGACATACACAGGAGAGCCTTTGGCACCAGAAGGAGTCATTAAAGTGCAAGTGACATTGAACAAGCAACACGCTGTCTTGCCACTGTATGTGGTGAAGGCGGATGCTCCACCATTGTTTGGCAGGGAGTGGCTGAGAGCCATTCAGCTGAACTGGAGAGACTTAAAGACAGTACATGCAATTGAGCATAGACAGACAGACAGCTTAGAGATAGTGTTAAAAAGACACTCCGCTGTTTTCTCCGATAAGTTAGGCACCATGACTGGAGTGAAAGCCAGGCTCACTCTAAGACCAAACAGTGTACCCAAATTCTGCCCACCACGCAATGTGCCATGCTCTTCGACCGCGAGTGGAAGCTGAACTGACACGCCTCACGGAGCTTGGCGTCATTTCACCGGTGGCGCATAGTGACTGGGCTACGCCAGTGGTGCCAGTGAACAAGAAGGACGGCACCGTGAGACTTTGCGGGGACTTCAAAGTCACACTCAACCCAGCACTCTGCATCGAAAAATACCCAATTCCTCGTATTGAGGACTTGTTCGCTTCTCTCGCTGGAGGTCAGTGCTTCAGTAAGCTGGATCTATCCAATGCATATCTACAGATGGAAGTAGAAGAGAGCTCCAAGAAGTTGCTGACCATCTCAACACAGGACTCTTCTGCTTCAATCGCTTGCCGTTTGGTGTAGCGTCATCGCCCGCCTTATTCCAGAAGGCAATGGACCAGGTGCTCCTCGGACTGGCACACACTCATTGCTACCTGGACGACATACTTGTCATGGTCCTGATGAGCAGACACACCTGAAAACACTGGATGCAGTGCTCAGCAGGCTAGAGGAATACAGCCTGCACATCAAGAAAGAGAAATGTCTCTTCTTCCAGGAGTCCGTGGAATACCTGGGCCACATAATCGACGCTGCTGGGCTCCACAAGTCACCGGAGAAGGTACGTGCCATCGTGGAAGCACCAGCACCAGGCGATGTAAGTCAACTTCGATCTTTCCTAGGAATGCTTAACTATTATGGACGCTTCATTCCTGATCGGGCCACTGTGCTAAAGCCATTGAATGAACTGCTGAACAAAGAAAAGAAATGGCAGTGGACGTCAGCCTGTGCATCAGCGTTCCAGAAAGCCAAAGCACTCCTGATATCTCAGGAGGTGCTTACACATTACAACCCCGAGTTGCCTCTCCGCCTCGCTTGCGACGCTTCACCTTATGGGGTCGGAGCTGTTCTCTCTCATGTCATGCCGGATGGCGATAAAAAACCCATCGCCTATGCATCCAGAACTCTCAGCGAAGCAGAACAAAACTACGCTCAGATTGAGAGGGAGGCGTTAGCGATAGTCTTTGGAGTACGCAAGTTTCACCAGTATCTGTATGGCAATACATTCACTCTACTCACTGACCATCGCCCGCTTACAACCATCTTCAGTCCAGGGAAAGGCACACCAACCATGGCTGCCGCTCGCATGCAACGCTGGGCGCTCCTGCTCTCCGCTCACAATTACACCATTGAGTACAGAAAAGGGGCCCTACATGCCAACGCTGATGGACTGTCGAGGTTACCGCTCCCTCATGCCCCCAGGGAAAAACAAGATGCAGTGGAGGTGTTCTACACGTCACAGTTGGACACATTGCCAGTCAGCCACACCGAGATCAACCGTCACACCATGGCTGACCCCACTCTGTCCTGTGTCATGGAAATGGTCACAACTGGCCGTTTTCCAGCTGCAAACAACATAGCGGACGAGCTGTCCCCCTATCTCCAGCGCCGCCATGATCTCACTGTGCAGCACGGATGCCTCATGTGGGGTTTGAGAGTGATTGTGCCACCCAAACTACGCCCCCGGGTTTTGGCAGAGTTACACTCAGCACACCCAGGTGTAGTAAGGATGAAGAGTTTAGCCCGCAGCTATGTTTGGTGGCCCAGCATCGACTCCCAGATCGAGCACCAAGCAAAGTCATGCCACTCATGTCAGCGAGTGCAGAAAGAACCAGGCCTAGCACCCTTACACCCATGGATGTGGCCATCCAGTCCTTGGGAATGGATACATGTGGACTTTGCCGGTCCATTTGAAGGGCACATGTACCTGGTCGTAGTGGACGCACACTCCAAATGGCCCGAAGTGCACATCATGGATAGCACCACGTCTAGCAAAACCATCCAAGTGCTTAGGGGACTCTTTAGTCGCTATGGCATTCCACACAGCCTTGTAAGCGACAATGGTCCTCAGTTCTGCTCTGAAGAATTCATCACGTTTCTGAACGCCAATGGCGTCAAACAAATTCACTCAGCACCGTACCACCCAGCCTCCAATGGTTTAGCGGAGCGCTTTGTGCAAACTTTCAAGCACACTCTGAAATCTTCTAGAGGACCTACACCTGTGCAACAGCGTCTAGATACATTCCTCCTGACCTACCGCAACACCTCCCATGCAACAACCAAGGAAAGCCCTGCAATGCTGTTCATTGGACGCAAACTGCGTTCTCGACTGGATTTCCTGAAACCAAGTATGGCTGGAACAGTGCACCTGTCACAAGAGGCTCAACAGCAACGGCGCCAGCTACACTCTAAACAGAGACAGTTTGAAGTTGGTGAGCCAGTGCTTGTGCGTGATTATAGGAGGGGGGGAGGATAAGTGGACGCAAGCTGTGGTGATCGAGAAGACCGGACCAGTGTCCTACAAGGTAAATGTGGGAACACAAGGGGTCTGGAAGCGTCATGTGGACCAGATGCTGACTCGGTCCGAGTCAGATCCATCAGAGACTGCAGTGAGTCTTCCTGCGAGTTGTCCGATGTCACTTCCTCAGACAACCACACCTGATCCAAATACACCTCAACAGAAGGAGGATACTGATACACTTACACACACACTACATACACCATCAAAAACACCCACGATACCACAGTCCATGGAATCCACACCGAACGTTCAGACTACAACAGAGACTGTACGACGATATCCGGTGAGGATCACACGTCCACCAGTACGTTACAGGGATTAGTGAATTAAAAAAAAAAAAAAAAAAAAAAGTTGAAGAATGTTTGCTTTCATAGAATGTTGTTAAATGGTTCTGAGTTTTGAAACTTTGAAGTGATTATAAGTTGTGACGTAACTCCTATTTTCTAGTAAGGTTATTGAGAAGTTTAAAAAAAAAAAAAAAAAAAAAAAAAAAAAAAAGGATATGATGTCTTAAGTTTGTTTCCTAAGAAATGTTTTGTTATTGACAACAAACCTTAGTGGGGAGGAGATATGTGATGTATGCACCTAGAGATGTCCTATGTACAATGAAACCACCAGAGGGCAGACCGCCACTAGGGCATCTAGGTATTCTGAATGTAATGAGTGTGGCAGTAGTTCAATTAAAGAAGTGAGTGAATCAGCCAGAAGTTGTCCTCCTTGCTCTGTGTGTCGAGTAATAATGTTTACTTAGTTACACTATAAGGGAGCAACATAACAGGCATGACTGGTGATCCTGCGAGGTATGACGGTGTAGTTGAATTCATAAGTGCACATGTCATTGGGTGACTGACCAGATTTAAAAAGAGTAATTCATAATATCTGATTAGCATTGTGTTAGTTTATACTAATTTCTTTCAGAAGAATTCAGCTTGTTGAGTCTGAAAGGTAAAGGAGAGTTAATGGATACCATTGACATTCACCAGAAGGTTGTGTAACTGTTCTTACAGCTGAACTGGGCATTTCAGTTTTCATTTTGCTTACTGTGCTGTAGCCTTCACAGTGAGAAAACTGGGGTTTGTTTTAAAATGATTGAATTGGAATGTTGGTTATATGGTCATTTTATAATGATCTGTTTTGTTTCCCTAAAATTGTAAAACAATATCTACATACTTCTGTGATGTCTTTCAGGGATGCCCCTTATTGCTCTGGAGGGCACACTATTAAATGTAGTCCTGAATGTGGATGGCCAAGCTATTTTAATGCTGTCACTCGTGTGTCGCCTCTTAAAGGACATTGCTGAAAAACAATCATTCCAGCCCTGAGCACCATCTCAGTGTCTTGACAGTAAGTATGAGGAGTATTATGATATTTCAATACACTGAGACAGAGTTGTACTCTAATGAATGATTCTCAGATGTGAAATGTACAGGTGTAGTGATTGGAAACTCTACAGTGCAGAATACCAAGCGTTTTGTACCATGTATTGACTCGAGTGCTGGATGAACTGCTGAGAGACGTATAAAACTGCAAAAAATATATGCGCACTGTGTGTGGTTTTTGAGGATTGTTCCTCAGACCAGTGGTTGCCAAAAAAAAGTCAACACAAAAAATGTGAAAACGTTGAACGTATGCAGTTAAAAGCAGTTACGCTGTCTGTTATAAACTGATACTAAGAGTGTGCTTCTGTTTATTATTTGTTGTCTACAGACTACTTTGGGCATTGGAGACGGGGGAACTTCTGGCGTTCTACACTGATGCACCTGTGTTCTGCAGCCCATTCTTCAGACAAGTTTATGAAGATCTGTTTGTGTTAATAAGTTAATGAGTGCATGCACATACATTAGTGACACTTGAAAATAAAACAAAATAAAACTACTTTATCTGTGTTTTCTTGTCTTTGGTACAAACTGTACAAGTGTGACCCAGCCACATTTAAAGTGTGCTGTTCTACTGACAATGAGGACATTCTATTAGATTTATTTGAATCAACCACATTTGTAGGGCTTTGTGAATGGAGTTCAAGGTGGTGTCATGTGTTTCTCACTTTCTCTTTATCAATCCAGTCCTGCTCAGTTGGAAAGCTCAACATGTATTCTACATTTTATTTCAGTATTTTCCTCACTTAGGCATTTGAAATACTGTCATTGACACTGTCGCTACAGTCAATGTCGCTACTGTCGCTAATTTTATTTAACAATCTGACTAATTACCCTTTGACAAAGATATAAGGAGTTATAATGATCAGGTGTGAAATTAGTGGCACCACTATCCTTTGTGAATAATTGTTATCTGTATTTGGAATCTTTTTGGAAGAGGTTTAAATACATATGCAAGTAGTATTAGTTAGTTCATATTTTATTATGATAGTTAATAATTCATTACTCAGTAGCCTCTACTTAATAGCACTGGATTTTAAAACCTTTTGCTGTTTTAAACACATTTTTCAGACAACTTCAAAACTATTGGCTAATTTTCACAACTTACGTAAACCAGCTACACTCTGTTAATGTTATCAATCTCTCACCGTTTATTTTATTTTACTTTTTTTTAGGAAACTTTACCTTCATTAATTTAAAACATATTTAAACAAATAAGGTGTGTTTAGATGTAAAGTAGCCTGTATTTTCCTGTAAAGTGTCCTAATCTCCTCGCCTCTTTCACACACTGATAACTATAAGCTGTGACTCATTTGAGGGCAGCGAGCACCAGCTCCATGTGCCGGGTTTGTTTCACCAACTCACAACACGCATCGGTGCTCAAAAGAGCTCTGAATCCTTACAAAGCGGTTACTGACACATCATTAGGGCTCTTCTTACAGAAAGTAAATGAGTTTGACCATGAGCTCATCTGGCGTTTAGCAGCGTATTTATGGAATCATCATTGACAAGTGAAGAAGCAGCATTTTTCTTATTATGCCCTAAACTTTGGAATAAACTTCCAGAATATCTACAGCACTAAATGATTTAGACTTTTTAAAATCAGACAAAAACTCCTCTCTTTAGCTTTAGTGGTGAAACCAGCAGCACACTTTACAGTAAAATAAGCCCAAACACATAAAACATTACATGGATGATGAACTAGACACAAGTGGACCACCGGATCATCGCAGGTCACTGTGGTGTGACCCAGTGAGACCACTGCTCAGTGGCTCTGGTGTCGGAACAGTATTGGTATTACCAACAGAATGGAGACAGACATATCTCATACTACTACTAGATACTATCCCATAATAACCAGAGGCTTTTCTCATAATAACCACATACTAAGGATTTTTTTTCCTGTGTGGCAGCAGTACACTTCCATATGAACCGCTGTACCACCCAGCACTGCTTTACAGTAAACAGCACAGTGTCAAAGTCTGTTAAAACAACATCATATTCTTAATTAATGGTTTACTCTTATCTCACAGTTCATAAAGTGTTTATTTTGATCCAGAGTCGACTGAAAGATTTGCAGAGGGAATCTCAGCAGAGAATCCAGGAGAAAGAGAAGAAGCTGCAGGAGGTGAAAGAGGCTGTGAAAGCTCTTAAGGTGAGTAGTGAGGAGAGAGTGGCTGGAGCAGATATTCCACCCTTCAGTCCCACTCTCCTCCAGTCAGAAAGTGAGGAGCTCAGTGCTGGACACTTACAGACCCTACACAGACACCGTGTGGAGTACCATCTGTGTGTGTGTGTGTGTGTGTGTGTGTGTGTGTGTGTGTGTGTTGTAACAGAGCTCTGCACAGACAGCAGTGAGGGACAGTGAGAGGATCTTTACTGAACTGATCCGCTCTTTTGAGAAAAAGCGCTCTGAGCTGACAGAGCTGATCAGAGCTCAGGAGAAGGCTGAACTGAGTCGAGCTGAAGATCTCCTGGAGAAACTGGAGCAGGAGATCTCTGATCTAAAGAGGAGACACACTGAGCTGGAGCAGCTTCCACACACAGACGATCACATCCATTTCCTCCAGGTAACACTCACTGTGTGATCTATAGAGAGAACTGAAGCTCAGGAAGGCTCTAAAAGATCTGTATTCCTGTTCTCCTTTACCCTTCTGTATTCTGTAGAGTTTCCAGTCTCTGTGTGTCTCTCCTGGACCTGAGGACTCACAGAGAATCAGAGTTAATCAACATCTCTCATTCGACACAGTGAGGAAATCTCTCTCTGATCTGAAAGAGCGACTGGAGGAATTCTGCAAAGAGGAGTTCAGTAAAATCCCTCCGCTCGGTAAGAGGAGACCCCTTATGTGAAATATAGTGACGGACACAGATCTTCCTCAAGTACAGACTAAAGAAAGACAGGAGATCAGCAGAGTTACACAGTGGAGAGAGTGTGTGGAGCTTTCCCCTGTCTCTCCTCGACTCTGCTGTTACTGAGAAGATTTTATTAAATATTTATTAATAGAAGATCTATAGGTTATTTGCCTGTGTTCAGTCGGTTTGACGATTTAAAACATAAACATTTACTGGAGCTCTGTTCCCTGTTTCTTTTTTTCTGGATGATCGTCTACTTCTTTCTGTTGTGGATCATTTGATTTCTGTCTCCACAGCTGCAGCAGTTCAGATTTTACCCCCAGAGCCAACGACCAGAGAAGATTTCCTGCAGCGTATGTGATACACACACACACACAGACAAGCACACACACACACAGAAACACACACATACACACGCACACACACGCACACACATGCACACACAAACACACACATACACACGCACACACACACACACACACACACACACACACAAACACACACACACACACACACACACACAGAAACAAAATACACACAAATACACCACCATTCTCCACACACTAAGAGATTTACACAAATATTTACACATTAATATAAACCCAAATAAAAAACTAATATTTTAATCTTCAATAAGAAATATGATTAGAGAGAGAAGGCAGAGCACAGACACATAGTTGTTTCTTTAAATATCTTCATATTCTGTGAATAAAAGACAGATTTATTGATTTTTTTAACCCTTTTTAGATTTCTGTCGTCTGACCCTGGACCCCAACACAGCACATCAGGAACTCGTTCTGTCTGAGAATAACAGAGTGGTGATGAACAGTGAGAGAGTCCAGGGTTACCCTGATCATCCAGAGAGATTTGACGACTGGTGTCAGGTGTTGAGTAAAGAGAGTGTGAGTGGACGCTGTTACTGGGAGGTTGAGTGGAGCAGTGCTGTGGAATGTGCAGTGTATATATCAGTGTCATATAAAGGGATCAGCAGGAAAGGAGTGGGTAATGAGTGCTGGTTTGGACGCAACAATCAGTCCTGGAGTCTGCGGTGTTCTCACTCTCTCTCTTTCATTCACAACAACATTGAGACTGAGATCTCAGCTCCGTCCTCCTCCAGAATAGGAGTGTATGTGGATCACGGCGCAGGAACTCTGTCCTTCTACAGCGTCTTTGACACAATGACCCTCCTACACACTGTCCACACCACCTTCATTCAGCCGCTCTACCCTGGGTTCTAGGTATTCTGAATGTAATGAGTGTGGCAGTAGTTCAATTAAAGAAGTGAGTGAATCAGCCAGAAGTTGTCCTCCTTGCTCTGTGTGTCGAGTAATAATGTTTACTTAGTTACACTATAAGGGAGCAACATAACAGGCATGACTGGTGATCCTGCGAGGTATGACGGTGTAGTTGAATTCATAAGTGCACATGTCATTGGGTGACTGACCAGATTTAAAAAGAGTAATTCATAATATCTGATTAGCATTGTGTTAGTTTATACTAATTTCTTTCAGAAGAATTCAGCTTGTTGAGTCTGAAAGGTAAAGGAGAGTTAATGGATACCATTGACATTCACCAGAAGGTTGTGTAACTGTTCTTACAGCTGAACTGGGCATTTCAGTTTTCATTTTGCTTACTGTGCTGTAGCCTTCACAGTGAGAAAACTGGGGTTTGTTTTAAAATGATTGAATTGGAATGTTGGTTATATGGTCATTTTATAATGATCTGTTTTGTTTCCCTAAAATTGTAAAACAATATCTACATACTTCTGTGATGTCTTTCAGGGATGCCCCTTATTGCTCTGGAGGGCACACTATTAAATGTAGTCCTGAATGTGGATGGCCAAGCTATTTTAATGCTGTCACTCGTGTGTCGCCTCTTAAAGGACATTGCTGAAAAACAATCATTCCAGCCCTGAGCACCATCTCAGTGTCTTGACAGTAAGTATGAGGAGTATTATGATATTTCAATACACTGAGACAGAGTTGTACTCTAATGAATGATTCTCAGATGTGAAATGTACAGGTGTAGTGATTGGAAACTCTACAGTGCAGAATACCAAGCGTTTTGTACCATGTATTGACTCGAGTGCTGGATGAACTGCTGAGAGACGTATAAAACTGCAAAAAATATATGCGCACTGTGTGTGGTTTTTGAGGATTGTTCCTCAGACCAGTGGTTGCCAAAAAAAAGTCAACACAAAAAATGTGAAAACGTTGAACGTATGCAGTTAAAAGCAGTTACGCTGTCTGTTATAAACTGATACTAAGAGTGTGCTTCTGTTTATTATTTGTTGTCTACAGACTACTTTGGGCATTGGAGACGGGGGAACTTCTGGCGTTCTACACTGATGCACCTGTGTTCTGCAGCCCATTCTTCAGACAAGTTTATGAAGATCTGTTTGTGTTAATAAGTTAATGAGTGCATGCACATACATTAGTGACACTTGAAAATAAAACAAAATAAAACTACTTTATCTGTGTTTTCTTGTCTTTGGTACAAACTGTACAAGTGTGACCCAGCCACATTTAAAGTGTGCTGTTCTACTGACAATGAGGACATTCTATTAGATTTATTTGAATCAACCACATTTGTAGGGCTTTGTGAATGGAGTTCAAGGTGGTGTCATGTGTTTCTCACTTTCTCTTTATCAATCCAGTCCTGCTCAGTTGGAAAGCTCAACATGTATTCTACATTTTATTTCAGTATTTTCCTCACTTAGGCATTTGAAATACTGTCATTGACACTGTCGCTACAGTCAATGTCGCTACTGTCGCTAATTTTATTTAACAATCTGACTAATTACCCTTTGACAAAGATATAAGGAGTTATAATGATCAGGTGTGAAATTAGTGGCACCACTATCCTTTGTGAATAATTGTTATCTGTATTTGGAATCTTTTTGGAAGAGGTTTAAATACATATGCAAGTAGTATTAGTTAGTTCATATTTTATTATGATAGTTAATAATTCATTACTCAGTAGCCTCTACTTAATAGCACTGGATTTTAAAACCTTTTGCTGTTTTAAACACATTTTTCAGACAACTTCAAAACTATTGGCTAATTTTCACAACTTACGTAAACCAGCTACACTCTGTTAATGTTATCAATCTCTCACCGTTTATTTTATTTTACTTTTTTTTAGGAAACTTTACCTTCATTAATTTAAAACATATTTAAACAAATAAGGTGTGTTTAGATGTAAAGTAGCCTGTATTTTCCTGTAAAGTGTCCTAATCTCCTCGCCTCTTTCACACACTGATAACTATAAGCTGTGACTCATTTGAGGGCAGCGAGCACCAGCTCCATGTGCCGGGTTTGTTTCACCAACTCACAACACGCATCGGTGCTCAAAAGAGCTCTGAATCCTTACAAAGCGGTTACTGACACATCATTAGGGCTCTTCTTACAGAAAGTAAATGAGTTTGACCATGAGCTCATCTGGCGTTTAGCAGCGTATTTATGGAATCATCATTGACAAGTGAAGAAGCAGCATTTTTCTTATTATGCCCTAAACTTTGGAATAAACTTCCAGAATATCTACAGCACTAAATGATTTAGACTTTTTAAAATCAGACAAAAACTCCTCTCTTTAGCTTTAGTGGTGAGACCAGCAGCACACTTTACAGTAAAATAAGCCCAAACACATAAAACATTACATGGATGATGAACTAGACACAAGTGGACCACCGGATCATCGCAGGTCACTGTGGTGTGACCCAGTGAGACCACTGCTCAGTGGCTCTGGTGTCGGAACAGTATTGGTATTACCAACAGAATGGAGACAGACATATCTCATACTACTACTAGATACTATCCCATAATAACCAGAGGCTTTTCTCATAATAACCACATACTAAGGATTTTTTTTCCTGTGTGGCAGCAGTACACTTCCATATGAACCGCTGTACCACCCAGCACTGCTTTACAGTAAACAGCACAGTGTCAAAGTCTGTTAAAACAACATCATATTCTTAATTAATGGTTTACTCTTATCTCACAGTTCATAAAGTGTTTATTTTGATCCAGAGTCGACTGAAAGATTTGCAGAGGGAATCTCAGCAGAGAATCCAGGAGAAAGAGAAGAAGCTGCAGGAGGTGAAAGAGGCTGTGAAAGCTCTTAAGGTGAGTAGTGAGGAGAGAGTGGCTGGAGCAGATATTCCACCCTTCAGTCCCACTCTCCTCCAGTCAGAAAGTGAGGAGCTCAGTGCTGGACACTTACAGACCCTACACAGACACCGTGTGGAGTACCATCTGTGTGTGTGTGTGTGTGTGTGTGTGTGTGTGTGTGTGTGTGTTGTAACAGAGCTCTGCACAGACAGCAGTGAGGGACAGTGAGAGGATCTTTACTGAACTGATCCGCTCTTTTGAGAAAAAGCGCTCTGAGCTGACAGAGCTGATCAGAGCTCAGGAGAAGGCTGAACTGAGTCGAGCTGAAGATCTCCTGGAGAAACTGGAGCAGGAGATCTCTGATCTAAAGAGGAGACACACTGAGCTGGAGCAGCTTCCACACACAGACGATCACATCCATTTCCTCCAGGTAACACTCACTGTGTGATCTATAGAGAGAACTGAAGCTCAGGAAGGCTCTAAAAGATCTGTATTCCTGTTCTCCTTTACCCTTCTGTATTCTGTAGAGTTTCCAGTCTCTGTGTGTCTCTCCTGGACCTGAGGACTCACAGAGAATCAGAGTTAATCAACATCTCTCATTCGACACAGTGAGGAAATCTCTCTCTGATCTGAAAGAGCGACTGGAGGAATTCTGCAAAGAGGAGTTCAGTAAAATCCCTCCGCTCGGTAAGAGGAGACCCCTTATGTGAAATATAGTGACGGACACAGATCTTCCTCAAGTACAGACTAAAGAAAGACAGGAGATCAGCAGAGTTACACAGTGGAGAGAGTGTGTGGAGCTTTCCCCTGTCTCTCCTCGACTCTGCTGTTACTGAGAAGATTTTATTAAATATTTATTAATAGAAGATCTATAGGTTATTTGCCTGTGTTCAGTCGGTTTGACGATTTAAAACATAAACATTTACTGGAGCTCTGTTCCCTGTTTCTTTTTTTCTGGATGATCGTCTACTTCTTTCTGTTGTGGATCATTTGATTTCTGTCTCCACAGCTGCAGCAGTTCAGATTTTACCCCCAGAGCCAACGACCAGAGAAGATTTCCTGCAGCGTATGTGATACACACACACACACAGACAAGCACACACACACACAGAAACACACACATACACACGCACACACACGCACACACATGCACACACAAACACACACATACACACGCACACACACACACACACACACACACACACACAAACACACACACACACACACACACACACAGAAACAAAATACACACAAATACACCACCATTCTCCACACACTAAGAGATTTACACAAATATTTACACATTAATATAAACCCAAATAAAAAACTAATATTTTAATCTTCAATAAGAAATATGATTAGAGAGAGAAGGCAGAGCACAGACACATAGTTGTTTCTTTAAATATCTTCATATTCTGTGAATAAAAGACAGATTTATTGATTTTTTTAACCCTTTTTAGATTTCTGTCGTCTGACCCTGGACCCCAACACAGCACATCAGGAACTCGTTCTGTCTGAGAATAACAGAGTGGTGATGAACAGTGAGAGAGTCCAGGGTTACCCTGATCATCCAGAGAGATTTGACGACTGGTGTCAGGTGTTGAGTAAAGAGAGTGTGAGTGGACGCTGTTACTGGGAGGTTGAGTGGAGCAGTGCTGTGGAATGTGCAGTGTATATATCAGTGTCATATAAAGGGATCAGCAGGAAAGGAGTGGGTAATGAGTGCTGGTTTGGACGCAACAATCAGTCCTGGAGTCTGCGGTGTTCTCACTCTCTCTCTTTCATTCACAACAACATTGAGACTGAGATCTCAGCTCCGTCCTCCTCCAGAATAGGAGTGTATGTGGATCACGGCGCAGGAACTCTGTCCTTCTACAGCGTCTTTGACACAATGACCCTCCTACACACTGTCCACACCACCTTCATTCAGCCGCTCTACCCTGGGTTCTGGGTTGGTTGGAGATCAACTGCAAAGTTGTGTGATCCAGAATGAAGATGTCCTCTTTGTGGGAGATCAGGGTCAGCAGTGGACCGCTAGTTTCAATTTAAAGAAACTAGAAATTTAATGTACGTTTTAAATAAAAGGAATTTTCTGCTTTCCATTTGATTTCTTCTGTTAGACAACACCAAGATTATTTTGTTATACAGCTGTGTTCAAATGATGTAGTAAACAAAAACTCCACAAACACAGAGATACAGATGTTTTTCTTTGGACAGTGACGATATGAAAGGCAGTGAACGAGAAATAACTAAAGCCTAGAGTTTACAACATGTTGAGATCTCCTCACCTGTGACTAAATTAAATTTACTTTGTCATAAATAAACCACATCATCCACTACATGTTGCTGTATCTGCGTTCTCTCTGAGGTGTATATTTACCTGCTATAGACAGGCTTTTACTGTGGGTTAAGCCAAGATTATTACATATTTAATGGTAATATTTAATTACAATGACCATAAGTAAATTGGGATGAGGAGTAAAGTTTTGTCACTATTTACCCCACATCCCTAAAAGTACCAACTGCTACTAAGTTAAATATTGAATGTACAAACCCCTTTTCCAATACTGCGACATTTTATAATTTGTAATTAAAACACGAGTCTGTGATGTGTTCACACTCTTGAAGCTACCGAAGCCCATAGAAATATTTCCATTGTTGTCACTCGGTTGTAATTTGTGACTCTACACACATTTAGGTTTTGACTCCACAAAAAAATTGTGACGGGGGCAAGTTGAGTGTGAAAAGTTTATAGAGTATTGAAGTATTGAAGCTCCAACATTTACAAACTTATTTTTGAAAACTGTGGTAAATAAGATTGCACCAGTCTATCCCAACCACAAGAGGGCAGTAACGCGGAAGTTGATGTCCTTGTGGAAGGGAAAGTCCAACCAAAAATCCAAAACCTGGAACCTGAGTTTTGAAAGTGATACATAAATTCAGAGGTAATGGAGACTCCTGTCAAGACCCGTGGGTCTGAAAGGATGTGGCCCTTGATATAAGAATCCCCAATGCATTAGTGTGTGTGTGTGTGTGTGTGTGTGTGTGTGTGTGTTTGTGTTTTCAATGTCATGGATGGGTTAAATGCAGATGAATGTTTTGTTGCACAGAACAGAACAGAGACTCTATCATTGCTACTCCAGGCTCAGCACTGCAGAAACTGCACTATGTAAATGTTGAAGGAGGTTAGGACACCACACCACCCCCTTCCCCTTCCCCCTTGATTGAGATCAGTGCTGTAAAAGTGAATTATACAGTCTGCAACTGTAGGGGAGCCCAGGACCAAAAAGTACCAAATCGTACCTAGTGCTGCTTTAACAGCTGGCCTCAGTGCATCGCCAGCCTCAGAAAAGCAAATACACACTGATTTAATTTATTCAGAGGTAAAACGCTAATTCTTATGTTAATACAGTAATCAGTATTCAGGTTTCGAGTCCGGAGCCTTGTGTTTTTTGCAGGAGCGATGGCTCGGCCATCTGTTACGATGCTCTGGAACGTGAGTCACACACTAACTCACTTTAACTGACAATTAAATTTATAAAGTGTCGACTCAGTGCTGAGTGATGCTGGGATTCCAGGAGGTCTGGGTGTAGGAATTTGCCCCAAATGACAGTGTGTTCTCTCTGTGTCTGTTTGGGTTTACTCCGGGGGGCTCCGGTTTCCTCCCACAGTCACAGAACGGCCAATAGTTGGAGTTCGTTGTAGAGTGAGTGACTGGGTGAGTGTGTGTGTGTGTCAGAGGCGATTGCTCTAAGACTGCAAGGGAAGCTCAGATTCCCCTAAAATGTCAAAAAAAAGTGATCAAATATATACTGTTGTGTGTACATGTCAATGAATAAATATGCACTACAACGCGCTCAACTTTTGTTCAGAATCAGCTTTTTATCACTGGTAAGGACGCGGCTTTCCCGCAGACTCACAAATCTGTGTGCATGCTGAGCGTACACAGAGTTCAATAGCGAAGTGCAGCAAAACGAGACGAGCCATTGGATAAATGCTGGGCTTTGTCCCGCCCATCGGACGCTCAGCGTCTCTGGGGGTCTATGGGGCAGTGGGCTGGCCTCGGCTGGCCCGGACGCTCAGCTTCTGCATGATGATTGGATGATCTGTCTGAGGCTGAATCCCTTTTTGATTGACAGCGAAATGTGCGAATCAGTGATCCTTTGGTGTAGAGATCCCTGGGAGAATTACATTTTCATTCTGTTCTGAGTTGATCCGGAGACTTTCTTAAACCTCTTAGCGGCATTTTCTTTGTTAAAAACGACTAGCGACAAATCGAGCTTCTATTTCTGGTGGGTTTTTTGTAGCTGCTTTTGTTTGGAGACTGACTTCTATCACTCTTTCTGACTTCTATCGCAGTTTCTGTCCAGCGGGTGCTGCTGAGCCCCTCCACCGTCACAAAGCACTCACAGGCGGACACACTTCACATGGGCCAAGGCCGTTTAAGCAGCCTAGCTCTGCTGGCCTTTGAGAGGACACTAGTCAAGTCCCTGGAAAAGACGCCTTGTTGGTATGACAGGGTCACAGATCATTTTCTTGAAAAGGAATAGGGGGTAGAATTTATGTATAAATAAACCGACACATTTTATGATGTAGGCTGAAATTGAGCTTCCCCTCCTTGAAAGACCAGCATCCACCACTGGTGTGTGTGTGTGTGTGTGTGTGTGTTGGTGACTTGCGCATATCTCAGATCCAGCGCTGATATCTTGAAGGTATTCAGGAGCGAGCCCATGTGGAGCTTTATATGTTAATAACAGAATATAGTAATCAATGAGGAATTTAACAGGCAGCCAGTGAAGTGATGATAGAACTGGGCTGATATGTTCAAATTTTCTAGTTTTAGTGAGGACCTCGTCTGCAGAATTTGCAGGGGGCAGTAAAGTTGAAGACTGGACACGCTTATTGACTGGTTTTTTTATCTTTAAATTCAAACTGGTTCGAATTTAACCCCCTGTAGTCTGAGGGGTTTTCAGACACTGGTGTAGTCTGACATGCCTTGATTGTTTTACAAATTGTACGTATCTGAAATTATTTTTTCTCAAAGTGTTACACATGCATTTTTCAGAAATATCTCTGCAACAACAATGTTGAATCAGTAAGAGTGTCATACATCTATATTTTGATTAAATTTACTCTAAACTTAGACTTTCCAAAAACCTATTTTCAGAAGTGCTGATATACTGTGAAAAAACACATTCTAAACATTTCTCGCCAGGACCTTTGAGGTCAAAACTTTGTGAACTTTTAATCATTACATTACCACACTAGGCTAAACATATACAGCCATTTACACATAAGCCACACTTATGGTACTGGAGCCTCGCATGCTAATCTTAGCACTCTCAGCATGCACACTCAGATTAGCAACAGGCTACACTTGAATGTGCCGTTTACACAACAGCAGCATTCAGTGTATTTACATAAGCATGAATGAACTCGTTCTTGCATAATTATACATCTTACATGTTTGTTTTTTTTTACATTCATTTATGCTTTCATATACAAAGTAATACTTATTTAATTTATTCTTTATTTTAATTTACCCGGAATTCGCGAAGTGTACACAGTAAGCGCGAAGCATGGGTTTGTTTCATTTGAAAGGAAATATTTCACTTACCTATCACAAAAATCCTCCTTCGGATCAATCCGCATCTCAAAATAAATCTTTCTTCGTCACTGTCCTCCCCGCTTTTGTCAGATGAGCTGAAATCCTCTTCACTTTCCAGAGCAAAGCTCTCCTGGATGTGTAGCAGTGCCTCCACAGCTTCCGTGAGTGCGACATGACGAAGCTCCACAACAACAATTCCGCGACATGTGCTCTGTGTTTGTAACAAGCGAATGGGCGTTTTCATGCAAATTATCAGCCAATGATCCTCCACTAGCAGCTGCCGAATTACCATAGTGTTAACATATGAACGGCAGAACGCGTCTATGGGCGGAACAAAAAAGCTTGTGCCTCAAAAATGTGCTGGTTGTTGTTTACGCTTCTCTCACAAGAATATAAATATATATATCGTTTCATCCGATATATAGTTGGAAAGTAGACCCTTCAAGGTTTCTGAGGTATGTTGTATTTTTTTTAGGATAAAATCTCGCAGAGTTATATACGTGTTTATGTGGAATTTCAATTTTATAGCCGACCTCAGAGGGTTAAAGATAGGCTAGGCAATATGACTTGACTAATGTGTTGCTAAATGAGATTTAATTAATGTATAAATTTATCAAGAGACTTAATTAGGCATCAGCTTCTGAAAAGTGAGTAAATTTTGCTTGCTTACTCTTTTTGCCTTTTATCACCGAGCCGTCGGGTCCTGCAGTTTCAATCTCCATTCTCCAGGTCTTTGCTTCTTGTCCTCCCCGTGTCACTGAAGGTAGGCTCGCTGAAAAGGGGATTCCTTCCAGGTTGAGTCAGACACTCTTGGCCTTAGACGGTGTGACGTCAGTCAGGGGATTCCCTTCAAGGAGAACTGCTGGCCTGGCTGGATTGTCCCCTGAGTGAGGGGGGCGTCTCAGAGTCGTTCGCTCGTTACTCGAGTCTCCAGAAGCGATGCCCTCAGAAGTCAGCGTATAACGCTAATGTATCCACTATCAATTAATCTCAGGGGTGATATCTTATTCTGGCCAAAATAAGTTTCACCTGCTTTGATCAGTCGTGAGATTAAACTTAGATTGGGCGATAAAACATAAACACGATTAAACAAAGATTACTTAGAGTTACTCAACGTTACGTTGTAGTTTCTGTATCACACTGCTAACTGGCACAAGGCGTCCCTTGGAGCTGAGTGCAGTCCTTAGAGTCTCTGATGAGTCGTTCCGTCGGCGTAAGGGAGAATGAAGAGCGTCGCACTTGAAGAGAGTGAGCGCAACATGAGAAGGTCGCTGGAGAGCGGAAGAAGAGCTCTAGGAAGAGTGGAGCCAAGGGAGCGAAGAGCAGAAGCCAAGAGTGCGAAGTGCGGAAGCGAGAAGAGAGCGACGTGAGTCGGGCACTCTCTTTTCAGATGTGGCGCGGTCACGCCCATTTGGGAGGTATCCTTCCTTTGATTGGATCCTGGGTCTGAGGCTCATGTGACTTGTTTCACGTTTCAGAGAGAGAGAGAAAAGATTCAAGTATACACAAAAATTACTTATACATACTTGTGGTACAGCACAATGAGTGTCCTGGATTATTAATATCAAACATCTACGTATATATATCTTGGGTATTTTACGATTACATCCCACTACAATATTATGCTAGAAGTCAGATACTAATTCGTTTTCTTAATCAGAGACAGAAACTTTCCTTCATGATTGAAACAGATACACATCACTTCATTGGTTGGTAGACATTCACCTGAAGACAACAGAGAGTGACATTCATACATATTGCATAAACATATTTATTAACATTCAATTAAGTCCTTTATTCGCAGGGCGAAACATGATTTCGCAACTGTCCACTTGGGGTCGCTGTTGGTCCATGCTGTTCGTCCTGTGCGGATGGGTTTCCAGGAGTTCAGGGCGAGGTTAATCCTGTTAGCCATCTGTGTGATCTTGCATACGATAAGGTTTCCCACCTTGAGCCGAGAGCCATAAACTAGGTTTATTAATTCTGGTCTTCACCACTTTGTTTGATCTTCTTTTTGCCTAAGAGAATCATAAACTGGCTTGTTATCTTTCATTCATGGACCAGAGGCGGGGGGTCACGGACAGGCGTCCTTTGATGCAGACCTTAGGTATGTGCGTGAGGGGTGTGTGTGTGTGGGGGAGTGCAGAGTCTTTGCACACACGCAGTCTGTGGAATGTAGGGTTCTGTCCCAAGAAATCCTTATTCAGAGAGAGAGTTTTTTCATTCAGAACTTTTCATTTCTTTATTCGATCCATACTCCACTACATTGCACACATCTAGGTTTACAGCAAAATCACTGAATTCTTTCAGAAATTCTGAGTAAGGCCCTGGTTGTCTGTAAATGTCACATAATGAAAATGCGTCCTTTTTTGTGACCGGATTTATAATAATGGTGGAGAGAACCTCAAAAGAAGTGAAGGTGTCATATTGTTAAAAACTAATGTCTGGGGTATTTTAGTAAATTACACATACTCCACCTCCTTTGCCTGATAATCTTGGGCTATGTACATAATTAAAGTCTAGGGGAGTGGCTTCATTTAGTGCTGAATATTCATTTGGTCTAACCCATGTTTCTGTGAGACAGAAAATGTCGAATTTATGATCAATTATGATATAATTTATGATGACTGCTTTTGAGTTTAGTGATCGTATGTTGAGTAACCCAAATTTTAGTTCTGAGGTGTTCTGAGGTTGCTGCTCTCATATGTGTATGATTTAATATCGATTAGGTTGCTGAAACAGGCTGATTTAGATTTTCTACTTTTATATTTAATTCGGGGGAAAGACACAGTCTCAATACAGCTGAACCTAGGTGACGCCTCAAGGCAGTTTGCAGATGGTTGGTTTAGCCTGTCTGTCTGCGGCCTGGTCCCACCTCTGGATTTTCAGGTGTTTACACTACTCTACTGACTATGTGCTATGCTGAAAGAAAGTAAGGCAGCACCCTCCCACATAGGGTGGATACCATCCCTACCTATAAGACCAGGCTTGCCCTCAAAACATGAACATGATCTTATTTTCTCCTTGACTCTGCTGACACTGAGAAGCTTTTTTAAATGTTTATTAATAGAAGATCTAGAGGATATCTGCCTGTGTTCAGTCGGTTTGATGATTCAAAACATAAACATTCGCTGGAACTCAGTTCCCTTTTTCTTTTTTCTTGATGAATGTCTTCTTCTTTCTTTCTGTTGTGGATCATTTGGTTTCTGTGTCTCCACAGCTGCAGGAGTTCAGGTGATTTTACCCCCAAAGCCAAAGACCAGATAAGATTTCCTGAAGTGTATGTGATACACACCCACCCACACACACACAACACAGCAAAAATTTGAAATTTAAAAAAGAAACAGACTGGTTTTCTCTTGATGCTCATTTAGTAGCAATTATAGAAATGAGGAGGGAGAGCACAGACACAATAATTTCTTTAAACTTGTTCATTTTCTGTGAATAGAATACATATATATTTTTTAACCCTTTTTAGATTTCTGCTGTCTGACCCTGGCCCCTAACACAGCACATTGGTGCCTCATTCTGTCTGAGAAGAACAGAGCAGTGAGAAACCGTGGGAGAGTCCAGGGTTACCCTGATCATCCAGAGAGATTTGACAGCTTGTGGCAGGTGTTGAGTAAAGAGAGTGTGAGTGGATGCTGTTACTTGAGTGGAGCAGTGCTGAGTGATATGCAGTGTTCATATCAGTGTCATATACAAAGATCAGTGGGACAGGAGGGGGTAAGTTTGGACACAACAATCAGTCCTGGAGTCTGTGGTGTTCTCCCCCCCTGTTTCTTTCACAACAACATTGAGACTGAGATCTCAGCCCCGTCCTCCTCCAGAATAGGAGTGTATGTGGATCACGGTGCAGGAACTCAGTCCTTCTACAGCGTCTCTGACAAAATGACCCTCCTCCACAACGTCCACACCACCTTCACTCAGCTGCTCTACACTGGGTTCTGGGTTGGTTTGGGATCAACTGCAAAATTCTGTGATGCAGATCAATTAGAAATCACTCATCCATGACTACTTGTTTTGTATCTGAGTTTTCACTGATATTTAGTGTGTTTTTAGCTAAGATTATTGTAATTACATTAAAGCAAGTTGTGTTTAAGAGAATAGTGGTCCCTGTTTCCCAAATGATCTGACAGCTATTACATAAATATTTATTTGAACCGCTTACAGTGCATGACAGATAACAGTGGACAGTGCAACTGTAATAGCTGTAGTCATTGTACATCTTTGATCTCAAGTACCGAAGTGAAAATGTAATTAACATTTTCTTCATACGGGCGGCACGGAGGCGCAGCATGTAGTGCCTCTGTCACAGCTCCTGGGTCCTGGGTCCTGGAGGTTGTGGGTTTGAGTCCCGCTCGGGGTGACCATCTGTGAGGAGTGTGGTGTGTTCTCTCTGTGTCGGCGTGGGTTTCCTCTGGGTGACAGTCTGTGAGGAGTGTGGTGTGTTCTCCCTGTGTCTGCGTGGGTTTCCTCCGGGTGACTGTCTGTGAGGAGTGTGGTGTGTTCTCCCTGTGTCTGTGTGGGTTTCCTCCGGGTGACTGTCTGTGAGGAGTGTGGTGTGTCCACGTGGGTTTCACCCTATATATTCCCTCAACTTCTGCCTTCCATTGTGAGTGTCACGCCCTTGTCCTGTCATGCCTTTTTTCCCCGCCATGTGCTCTTGCAAATGGCTCTGTTTGTTATTGTTCATGTCTCTGCCCTGGCCGCGCCTTCCTCCTCCTCTTTGTCTCATGTGTAATCCTGCCTCCTCGTTGTCTGTTCCAGGTGTCCCTTGTCTGTGTTGTGTATTTAAGTATCCTTTGTGTATGTATCCTTTGTGCCACTTCTTGTTTGTTGGACATTCCACCTTCATTTTGTGCTGTCTAGTCTGTCTGTCTGTCTTGTCTGTTTCTCATGCCTTCCAAGTTAGTCTTTGTATCTCTCTTGTCTCATGTCTGTTTGTGTTTTCTCTGTTTAGCTGTTTGTGTCCAAGTTTAGTCTGTTTAGCTGTCTGTGTCTGTTTAGTTCTCGCTGTCCAGGTGTCTATTTAGCTCTGTCTAAGATTAGTCTGTTTCTCTCTCTGTCGGTTTAGCTCCCTCTACCTAGGTTTCTCTGTCCAGTTCCCTGTCAGTCCAGTTCCCTCTCTATCTGCCTAAGTCTCTCTGTCCAAGTCATTGTTTCCAAGTTTCTCTGTCTCAGTCTTTCTTTAAGTATTCTCTCTAGTTATCTTAGTCTGTCTCTGTAGTGTTATCTTGTGTTGTTAATAAGAGTCACTGTGTTATAGCCAGTGCGTCCGCTTCTGTCAGTACGCCCTGCGATCCTGACAGTGAGAAACAAACTAACAACCTCCTCCATCAAACAATCAAAATTTAATTTTATTTAGCAACCTCACAGATCACAGCATCCCACTTTACCCTGATTCCCCATGTCCATGAGTTCCTCAAACAACAACCTTAATCTAGAGGAAGGAGATAGTTGCCAAAAGCTAAACTGAACAAGTGGGTTTTGAGCCCGGACTTGAAAATAGTGACTGTAGTTCTGTCCAGAACATTAATATTAGATTAATACATAGAGGTTAAGTGCAGCAGTGTTAAGGATGTGGGGTTTTTTTCTTATCAGTGTCATACAAATAAATCTGTAGGAAATGAGTAGGTTTTGTCATCAAAATAAAGATACCTTCTACATGGCAGATCAGGATGAGCAATGGACCGCTAGTTTGAATTTTAATGATGGTATTATTTTTTTAACTTTTGAACAACACTGTGGTTTCAGTGTAGTAACAGAAATGTTAACAGAAAACTTAATTATTGAGCACTGAGAATAATAAAATTGACTTTGAAAGGCAATGCATTGCACTTATTTTCCAACAGGTTACAGATGTTCACATGATGCGAAGGAGTATGGCACGGATGATGAAAAATGACCACTGTTGACTATATGTCCAACAATCTGTATGTTTTTTTTCTTTTTTTTAAACTTTGTTCTGTTTGTCTGCAGTTACAGACCAGTGATGGGGGCTTTATAGTCCTCTGACTGTCTCAGTCTATTCATCTGTGTGTTAAAGGCCATTAAACAAAGCTCTGTGTCCATGTCTATAATGAGTGACCATTAAGATAACTGAATTCACTAATGATAACTGGTGTCTGTAAACTTTTAGATATTTGGTGTATGATAAAATCTATTTTACTAGTGATACCTATTGGATTGTGTGTTAAATAAGATTGCACCAATGTTCCTTGTAAAGGTGAAGACTGGACACACTTATTGACTGGTTTTTGCTTTTGTTTAAGGATGATGAGATGTGAATGATTGTACAGTTACAGATTCAAACAAAGCTCTACTACATCGACAGACTTAAAAAATATAAAGTTAAACCATTATTGAATAAGTTAAAAACACAAAGGGATAATAAAATTCACTTTTTACATATATCTGTATTATCAGAAAGTTAAATAATTATTCATTTATCAGCAATAGAGAGGTATGCGTATATAGATACATTTGTATCAAAAACCTCCCCTTTTTCTCTTTATTTTTTTCCTTTTTCTTTT
>NW_027100894.1:0-42070 GCF_029633855.1 Hoplias malabaricus
GCACTAACATCGTTCCTCCCCCACTGAAGCGACGCAGACGGCGGCACGACAGAAAGCAAAAGAGGGGGGCGAGGGGAGGACTAGCGGCTAAGCTAAAAGCTAACCCGTTCAAACCGGCCATTCCAAGTCTGTTTATAGCCAACGCCCGGTCACTACACAACAAAATGGACGGACTACGACTGCGGAATACATCACACGAACTGGATTATTGTGCACTTATATTTACAGAGTCTTGGTTGGACACGAACACCCCCGACGCTAGCATCGCGCTAGCGGGACGTGCTATCTTCAGAGCGGATAGAACTGCGGTCTCCGGTAAGAGCAAAGGAGGGGGACTCTGTATCTACATCGATAATAGATGGTGCTCCAACATCACCATTAAAGGCACTCACTGCTCTCCGGACATTGAATTCATGATGCTGCAGTGCAGACCGTTCTATTTGTGTAGAGAGTTTACATCGGTGGCCATCTTCGCTGTTTATGTAACCCCGCAGGCTAATGCTAAACTAGCCATGGACAAACTATACCTCTCCATTAGCAAACACCTAGCGTTACAACCAGACAGCATTGTCATCGTAGCAGGGGACTTCGATCACGCCAACCTGAAGTCTGCCCTGCCTAATTTCCACAGATATATAAACTTTCCCAAAAGAGAGAGGAACATTTTAGATCAGGTCTACTGCAACATTCCTCATGCCTACAAAGCCAGACCCTTACCACACCCGGGTCTCTGATCATCTGTCCCTGTCTCTAACACCAGCATATAAACCACTCATCTGTAGACCAAAACCAGCTACAAAGACAGTCAGAGTATGGACTGAAGAATCCACCTCAGGCCTACAGAACTTGTTTGAGACCACAGACTGGGACGTTTTGCAGAGGGGACAGACCTGAATGGACACACAACAGTTGTACTGGACTACATCAACTTCTGTGCGGACTGTGCGACCAAGACCACTACTGTGAAAGTGCTGCCCAATCAGAAACCATGGTTCAACAAAGAACTGAGGACCCTGCTCAAAACTAGGAACGCTGCTTTCAGACTCGGGGACCAGCTGGACTACAAAAGAGCGAGGACTGACCTGAGACGGAGCATCATAAAAGCCATGAGCAAATACCAACTGCGCATCCAGGAGTACTTCAACCAGAATAAACCCAAAGGTATGTGGCAAGGAATAAAACCACTCACTGGATACGGTGCCACATCCACAGCTGCCACAGACAGAACCCACCCAGACACACTGAATCATTTCTTTGCTCGCTTCGACAATAAGAATAACAGCAACCCGGATGTCACCAGCCAGCCTAGACGTGCAGTCGAGGACACCCCTATTCAGCTTCACCCAGACCAGGTCCGATCTGCTCTGCACAGAATAAACACTAGAAAAGCTCCTGGACCAGGTGGCGTTGCTGGACATATCCTCAAGGTCTGCGCAGACCAGCTGGCAGGAGCGTTCACCACAATTTTCAACCTCTCCCTGCAGCAATCTGCAGTTCCCACCTGCCTCAAACAGCCACCATTGTCCCAGTGGCAAAGAAAAACACAGTGTGCTGCCTAAACGACTACCACCCGGTCGCCCTAACCCCCATCATCTCCAAAAGCTTTGAGAAACTCATCATCCCTCATATCAGATCACAGCTCTCCACTCAGCCCTCACTCATCTAGAACAGAAAAATTCATATGTAAGGATGTTGTTCGTGGACTTTATTTCAGCCTTTAATACAGTTATTCCACAAAACCTGGTCAAAAAACTGGGCGATCTGGGCCTAGGCAGTTCACTATGCTTATGGATATTGGACTTCCTGAGCAATAGACCCAAATACGTCAGGATGGGAGACCGCACATCCTCAACTCTCATCTTGAACACAGGCACCCCACAGGGATGTGTCCTCAGCCCCCTCCCCTACTCACTCTTTACATATGACTGCTCCCCCATTCACACCTCCAACAACATCGTCGTGGAGGTGGTCGTGGATTTCAGAAGATCCACTCGCACCGTGACCACGGCCCTCCTCATCAATGGAGTGAAGGTTGAGAGAGTGGAGCACTTCAAGTTCAAGTACACGTCTCTGCTGACCTCACATGGGCCTTCGACACCCAACACCTAGTGCGGAAGGCACAACAAAGACTCTGCTTCCTCAGGAAGCTAAAGCACTCCCACCTCCCTCAACTCTTGCTGGTGAACTTTTACAGAGCCACCATCGAGAGCATCCTGACATACTGCTGCACAGTCTGGTTCACCAGTTGCACAGCACAGGACAAGAGAAACCCGCAGCGAGTGGTGAGAGGGGTGGAAAAAATCATAGGAACTTCACTACACCCCCTCAGTGACATTTACAACAGCCGACTCCAGAAAAAGCCTACCAGCATTTCAATGGACACCACTCAGTGGACACACTCTGTTCTCCCCCCTCCCCTCCAAAAAGAGATTCAGACAATTAAAAGCAAAGACAAACAGTTTGAAACACAGCTTCTTGCCCCAGGCTGTGAAAGCCATCAGCCCATCAGCCATCAAGCCCCCTGCCCCCAACTACTTTAACCAACCCATTCTGATTGATAATCAGTAAAATCAACAGACAACCACCCATTCTAATGGACAAGCAATTGCACACAGCACTTTTAAATTAAGCCCATATATATCTTCCGAGTTAGTGCCTCTGAACAATCTGCTATTTTTCACGTGTATAGATTGAGATTTTAGAATAGAATAGCAGTTAAAATATAAACAAACCCTTAGTTGGATCTTTGGGAGCCTGAAGGGACAGCGGAGCCTCCTTGTTGCTGTGGGCTCTACAACTGCCCCTCGATCCCAGGAGGTTGGTATCTCCCGCAGTGGCGTGGAACCCTCGGGACATCCCTGAAAAAGTAGGGCGTACGGTGGGACGTTAAAGGCGCTCCTCACTATGGCTTCAGGCGGGATTCTGTAAAAGTCCTGGCTTTGGCTCGCTGCCTTCATTTGCAGGTTCTGAAGAGAGCCAGCCATGTGTATAAGGTGACTGTAGACTTCTTGTGGGTCCACAGTCGCGCCTCTGTAAACGGGATCCTCCAGCACCAGATCCAGTAGCTCCTCAAGAAACCCCCGGATGTCCTGCTCTGTGAGGAGTCGCAGGAGCAGCTGTACACGGAGTTTCCTCAGAGCTTCTGCCGGAGAGTAGTGGCTCAGCTGCAGATAGTCAGCTAAGCGCACTATCGCCATCATCTCTCCTGCACAGAAGCGGGGTTCAGATCTTTCTGAACTGGAGGAATGGTCGTCTTGTGAAAAAAGAGACCGCACGCTCCATCTGTGGGACACGGACCGAGAGGATGATGGCGACTCAGGGGCAGGGGCGACTCTGTTGGTGAAGAGGCGAGAAGCTCTTCCGAAGAGCCTCCTCATCCCCTCTCTGGTGGAGGTACAGACTCCACGGAGACGTGGACAGCAGCTGGAGCAGTCCACCTCATTTTGTGTTGTTGAGCACTCAGAGTTAGTCTCCTCAGAGTCCCCAAAATAAAAACACACCTGCTTCCTCTGCCCCTGTTCCTCCACTGTGTCCAACTCTTCCACTGTCTCCACACTGGAATCTGGAGCACATGGATCGACATCAAGGGCAGGGCTCTGGCCATTTCCAGCAAGGAGTGTGACGACCTCACTGGTGATGGTCTGGGCTAGGTTTTCATAAAATGCCCCGACAGGTCCTGATTCTGCTCCGTGTCTCTGAATGAGGCTGTTGAGCACGTTCAGGACTCTTGGCTGAATACGCTGCTGCAGCCGGTCTCTCTGGTGCTGGTTAACACTGTCCATCTCCTGACCTGATGGACTAAAAACATAGAATAAAACTTATTTAACTATGAATTACATTTATAGCACTCTTCCTCTCACCTCCAATAACACAGCATTAAATCATTTAATCCTCATGTCCTCACATCCTCATTGTCCAAAAGCCACGTGTCTCCAAAATGCAAAGCTCTCATTTTAATTCTAAGACAAGTTCATGTACAGGAGAAGAACAGCCAATCAAAAACAGTTGCTGACAGAAAACATGCACCAAAATGTAGCCAATCAGTGTCCTTCGATCTGACAGCTCAGGGGCACTTCTTCTATCACCCCAAGCACAGTCAGTCACCTGTGAAGTAAAGACCTGATGGTCACTGGGGATAAATCAGGACACGGGGTTCCAGCAGCTTCCACATTCAATAAGATCCCTCTCTTCGTAGCAGACACGAGGGAAATCCAACGATGGCAAATAAAATCATGCGGCGCCTTTGTTACTTAAAGAAACACTAGGTAAAATGTAGTATTTTTGCTCCTGGGCTCCCCCTGCAGCTCCAGAGTGTAATTCACTTTTACAGCACTGTCCTGGAATCAGCTGGGACATGACACATCAAGTTCATTAACACAAAATAATAACCATGACCCCAGAAGTGACCCTTGTAATGTAAACATTGACTGACGTCAACAGACTGTTTGTTGACACTGTCCTCTGTCCTCTGAGTAAAACTTAATTCGTTTGATATCGTCTGATGAACTTTTTAAAAGCATGAATTACCTAAAATAAAATTTTATTACTCACTTTATCAAAAGCTTTTCTCAATATAAAGAGCAAAGCATCAGCCACACCCCCTTATTCCACAACATAGTACATGTTTTTACAGTAGTTTCCCGATCATAGGCTGCTGCCCGGTCTCCGTTATGTCTCTGCCTTGCACCCAATGATTCCAGCGAGGCTCCTGACCTTGTGACTCTGATCAGAGGTTTATGAATAATTCAATCATTTCCAATAGTTTTTTTTCCCACCTCCAAAGTTCAGTCTTTGAAGTTCAGTTTCCTCTTTTGTGTCTTTTTTCTTTTCTCACGGCTGGCTTTTCTGCAGATGCACGTCCTTTCAGACCTTTCTACTCACAAAATGAAGGAAGTGCTGTCTGACGGGGACAGTTTTGATGAGACAGCAGGTCTTTGTTTTCTTTCGTCCAATCATTTTAATTTCAATTCCAGTTTTGAAATCTCTGTTCACTTTCAGTTGTTTCCTTTTACCCACGAAAATATATCATCGCATACCACACCTCCTCAGAAAGCCATTTATTATGCTGTTTTGACCGAACAGCATACACTCACACAAACACACACACACACACTAATTGTTACTTTAATGAACACTCAGGTACACTTTGGTAGTTCAACAATTAGACTGTGGCTCTGCATACTTTGTTGGCCTCCTTTCCCCATTCCTAAAAGGTCCACTCACTAATTGAGTTGTGGGGTGGTGGATAATCAACAAGTGGATCAGACACAGCACAGCTGTTGGAGTTTTTAAACACTGCCCACTCACTGTCCACTCTGTTAGACCCCTACCTTGTTGGTCCACCTTGTGATGTAAAGTCAGTGACACAGGACGCTGTCGGTTGGATGATTTTGGTCGGTGGACTATTCTCAGTCCAACAGTGACACTCAGGGGTTTAAACACTCCAGCAGCACTGCTGTGTCTGATCCACTCTACACCAGCACAACACACACTAACACACCACCACCACGTCAGTGTCACTGCAGCGCTGAGAATGATCCACCACCACATCACACCTGCTCTGTGGGGGTCCTCACCATTAAAGAAGGTGAAAGGGGCTAAAGTTTATGTGGAGAAACTGACAGAATACACAACTGTAGAACTACAGAGTGCTCCTGTATGGTCAAAGGAGCAGACAATGAAGGTCATTGAAGTCATTGAATGTTACAGCTGATCAGTGTATATACAGGTGCTGGTCATAAAATTAAATTAATTTTATTTTTATTTTTTCTAACAAAAATATTTCACAATATCAATTACATTATTGCCCTTGATGGATTACAACAAAAGTGCCCAAGTCTTTATAGTAAAACATTGTTATATTACATGACGTTTGATCTCACCAGATCACACAAATAGTGACCGTAATACATCATGAACATTTTAATAAGAAACCTGGATTACTAAAACCTCGTATTTGAAATATCATCATTGATATTTACTGATCAGCCGAGACACACAGAGTCCGTTTTGTGTTGAACATGGCCCTTTAAATAAAGTTATATTCAAAGTCCATCAAGTTTCTTTAAAAGTGAGCATACACACGGATGCATGGTTCAGGACTCCTTGGTTGCTCTTGACGTTGACCACACCCCTGGGGATTTGTACCAATGAGGCATCTATAAAAACAAATTCATAATTATTAACGGGCGGCACGGTGGCGCAGCAGGTAGTGTCGCAGTCACACAGCTCCAGGAACCTGGAGGTTGTGGGTTCGATTCCCACTCCGGGTGACTGTCTGTGAGGAGTGTGGTGTGTTCTCCCCGTGTCCGCGTGGGTTTCCTCCGGGTGCTCCGGTTTCCTCCCACAGTCCAAAAACACACGTTGCAGGTGGATTGGCGACTCAAAAGTGTCCGTGAATGTGTGTGTGTCTGTGTTGCCCTGTGAAGGACTGGCGTCCCCTCCAGGGTGTATTCCCGCCTTGCGCCCGATGATTCCAGGTAGGCTCTGGACCCACCGTGACCCTAAATTGGATAAGCGGTTACAGATAATGGATGGATAATTATTAACATAGCATTTGAAATAAAGGAACAAAATGTTGCAATAAAAATTGTGTACACAAAGCTTAGAGGATACAGTCAGGGGAAGATCAGATGGCATCAAGTGCAGGACAATTTTTTAAACTAAACATAGCACAAAAAGTAAGGAAATTTTTGCTTTGTAGAGTATTTCTTTGTTGTAACAATGCTTCTCTGCCATAAATCTTACACCATTGGAAGCCTGTTCATTTCCCTTTTAAATGGTTCTACATTTGTAAAGAACGTGTATTTGTGGGAGAGCAGTAGAGATGAGTATGTGGGTTGTGCCCATGAAAAATTAGCCAAATCCTCTCTGCCGATGCCAAACAGCTTATTCTGCCATTGACTCGTTTGGTGGGTTGTGACTGGCTGAAGATTTAAGAAACAAGACGTAATGGCAATTTAACAATTTATTCATTTAACAAACAGGAGCCTCAGTAGCGTGTGGAAGAACAATACACAGCCACAAGAGACTGGCACCTCTTCCTCATGCTGCTTACCAGCCTGGTCACACACTGCTGGTCCCTGTGGCACGAACAGCACGCCCAATCTGATACCACAACTGTTCAGTGGGGTCGAGGTCAGGAGCTGGCAGGCCATTCCTTCCTCTCCATTCCCAAACTCTGGAGGTAGTCTCTGATAAACCCTGCTCTGTGGGGGCAAACCTTGTCATCTTTGAGGATAGAGTTCGGTCCCAGACTGTGGAGATACGGGATTGCCACTGGTTGCAGAATTCCATCTCGGTATCTTTCTGCATTGAGATTGCCTCCAATGATGACAAGCCTCGTTTTTCCAGTGAGGGAGATGCCGCCTCACACCATCACACAAAATAAGCTGTTTTACATTGGCAGAGAAGATTTGGCAAATTTTTTCATGGGCACAACCCACATACTCGGCTCTACTGCTCATCCCACAAATGCATGTTCTTTACAAATGTGGCACCATTTAAAAGGGAAATTAACAGTAACAGTATAAAGTTTATTAGCAAGAAGCACTGTTACGACAAAGAAATAATCTACAAAACACAAATGTCCTTACTTTTTGTGCTATGTTTATTTGTCTGCAAGTAATCAGAGGAAATGAGTGAGATAAAGGGTGAATTATATTGATAATTACAGTTAGATAATGCAGCATGTCCTATTTGGTGTTAAAAATAAACACTGATACTTTGACACTGTATTTTGTTATGGTTTTCCTAATGTCATATCGTATCGTATATCTCCATTTCTTTTAGGCATATTGAGATATGAGTTTGTGGTCATATCGCGCAGCCCTAGTTGTCGCTTGTTCACACTTTTTGCAGTGAAGAGGTAAGATATTAATATGAACTCAAAAAATACATTTTTCCCACAAGAACTATGATTTCGATTTGATACCTGATCTAAAAGCCATGCAGACTAATATGCTATGCACTTCTGTCAATATATCATATTAATCAGGAAGTCCTGAATTTGACCTTTAATTTGACATATCAAAAGCACAATTTTCAACTGCATCAAACGATCCCCATAACGACCCTGATTAGAATGAAATGGTTGCAGCAGATGAATGAATGAATGAATGAATAAACAGTAGCTGCTCTTCATAAAAAATTCATAAAGTATTATCCAACAGAAAAAAAGGTTAAATTTAATAAAGGTTAAGTGACTGTGACACTACCTGCTGCACCACCGTGCTGTCGCTCAATAATTAAGTGAAAATTTTGATTCTACACCATCCAAATTAAAATCTACATGATATAGCCTAGGTCTAGCTTCAGTTTTGCTGTTTTTAATGATAAACCTATAAATGTGAACCTTAAATGCACCAAACTTCCTGAAAGTCATGGAACAAAGAGTCTCTCCACATTTAAAACATATAGTACATGCATTTCATAAACCAACACACTACATTTTTGATCACAGAACCGGTTGCTCGACATTTTGTTTTTAGGTACTTTGATGTGGCTTTATTTTTCTGCCACAATTCTGCACGCGCGTGGATATTTTGAGCCAGCAAGAAGGTTTTTGCACGTGGATATTTTACTACATTAGAGTTTAAGCCGACAGAATTATGAATAGCTAACCGCAAGCTCACTTAACTGCAGTATTAAGCTTTTAAGTTTTTTAGATTTTAGCATTACACAATCAACTAGCCATGTATGTTGATACCTACCTATCATTTACAGTATATTCTATCACTGAGGGCAAAGTTGGAGATCCACTAGTGTTTTACAGTGTTTTCTGGGCGGACCGCTGCTGGTTAAACAGAATTTTAGACAAAATGCAACATTTTAGCACTTTTCCATTCACAGTCCAATTTACATTTTTCTCCTTCATTAGTTTCTTTTTGTTATTCTTTATAAATAAGATCAGTAAATAATTTTAATCAGCACAGTGTCAACATTGTTATTATTTAATCATTTTATATCAGTCTTATACTCTTTATTATATCTCTCAGAGTTGGTGATATTTGTATTAGTGTGTTTTCCAGAATAAAAGTCTCTGTGAATGTAAAATCTGTTTGAGGAGATTATAAAAGAGTTCTATCCTGTACAGGACAGTAATCTGAGTGGTCCGATGGTGGACCAGCAGTGGTCTACAGTCAGTGGTGTGCCGGTCTTTTTATTCCAGTGGACTGATATATGCTCTCTGTCTGGGATTACTAATAAAGACGTTTCTACAGTAGTTGCAGTACCATTTGCAGTCGTTTTTAGCACTGTTTTATACTATGTACATTATCTTCAGCACATCAGCTACGTTCCTCATTCAGTAAAACAAGATAAATACAATTAAGGCAAACAAAACTCTACCATGTGGCCAATTCAATGAATATAAAGTAAAATTACTGGCTGTGGTGCACTGGTCTGTTGCCGTTTGGGGACATTTTAAGATTTCACCCCTAGCCATTAGTGATGTGTCGGTCGTAAATGAACCGGTTTAAAGAGCCGGCTCTTGTAAGTGAACGATGAGAGCCGGTTCCCGTCTAAGACCGAGCCATTTTTTTTCTAAGGCTTGTCATTCAACCAATCAGAGAACAACAAGCAAGCTCCAATCCTCCAACCCTCAGCTGAGACACTTGGTTTTCCTAAATGTCAATCTGCCTTCCAAAAAAATAGTTGAAGAAAATGTTAAATCAGTTAAATGTTTGTTGACAGTTGTGGTTGTTTAAATCACTACCGTTAAATGCTGCTGTTTTACACTTTGCAGAGTATTTGTTTATTTTATTACTCAGAAATGGATGATTATTTAATTTAATAAGCTATTTTGTAACACCTACCTTTTGGGTTCCATTGGTTATATTTCAGAGTTTACAAGTGACTTTTTATTAAGGTTTTTAAATAAGAATCCAGTTATTTATACAATTGACTGTGTGAGTGCAATCAGTGAGTTATTACAAGACAGCCATAAAACAATTGGCCATTGCAACACTATGTATTATTTTTAATATTGAACAATAATATTTTGTCCATATAGTTTTGTAAAATGTAGGTAATATTGTTCTGTACCAGTGGAAATAAGTGGTAAAACAAAGAGCCATTTAGGAGCCGAAAGAATCGTCTCTTTATGAAGAGCCGAGCCAAAAGAGCCGAAATTACCATCACCCCTAGCCATAACCTGTAACCGGTGTCCCACTATTTATTGGTCTCCGGCCTGTATGTCCCGCCCACATGGCAGTCAAGCCGTCCAATCAGAAATGACCATTGTCATTTGTCGTTCTTGGTTGGCTGAAACTGAGGCACTTATTAACATTTTTTGTGCAAACTCTATAGGAGTTAGCTGGTTAAATGTTAGCGTCTATCATGACTAGCACCAGCTATCTTCCTAAAAAGCAGCACCAAGCCATTGTGGTTGGAAACGTTTAGAGCTGATGATTAAAACATACAAAGTACGACGACGCTTGTAACCTCTGTATACGTCGTCTCCTCCTTTTCGTCTCTCTCTCATTCTCCATTCTCTCCCTCAGAGAACCGTTAGCCCCGTCGCTAACCGCCCCACCCTCAACAAAAATTATAAACAAATGAAGCAATATTAACGTAAAAATTAAAAATAAAACGCAATTTATTTTTTTTGGACGAAAACTGTTCTCTTTTCCTATTCTGGTTTTGTTTTGTAGTGAGGCCTACATCTGATGTTAAAAGAGTTAACTGTAATATTGCCTAAAAACAAGAATGTAATTTTGCTATATTTTCGTTGGAAAAACAATAAAAATAAGTGAGAAATAAATGGTGTAAATAAGTTACTCACCTTCAGATGCCATGTGCAGTCCTCAGCCTTCCCAGCTCACAACACAGTAAAATACTGTAAAGCTAGGTGCTTTATTGCTGCTTCCAGTCCATTACCCACAGCAAATTACTGTATTTAAAAATACTGTAGCAGACTCGCTGTAAATTTACAGCAGTTTTTTACAGTGCACCTGCCTGGGATTGAGGGGCAGTTGTAGAGCCCACAGCAACAAAGAGGAGGCTCCTGAAGATCAGACTAAGGATATGTGAGATTTGTTTTTACTGACTATACTGCCACAGTTCAGCAGAAAGATAAACCTTTTCAAGAATAGGATAGAGACAGAAATTCCTCCTTCTGTAGCTCCAGGATTCATTGTGGACTGTAAAAAGTAAAACTAAAGGCAAATGAAAGCTTATGTACACATTTCTTACAGGTTTGTATCTTTTATAATTTAATGTAATATTTTGTTGTTTTTTACAAATATTTTTATTAAATTTAGCCTTAACAAAACTGAGGAACAAAATACTTGTTTTGCACAAACTCAATAGCTCAGGTTCATAGAGTGAGATTAAGGTTGATGAAGAGGTTGATTTAAACTAGCAGTTATTAAGCCCCTGATCAAAAAACCAAATCTTGATCCTAGTGTACTATCCAATTACAGACCCATCTCTAACCTTCCCTTCATATCTAAGATCTTAGAAAAAGTTGTGGCCCAACAACTTAGGTCATACTTGCATAAGAATAACATATATGAAAAATTTCAATCTGGTTTTAGGCCACACCATAGCACCGAAACAGCTTTAGTTAAGATAACAAATGACCTTCTTCTAGCCTCTGATCGAGGCTGTGTATCCATGCTAGTTCTATTAGACCTCAGTGCAGCTTTCGATACAATTGATCATACTATTCTGCTAGAAAGATTAAAAAACATGGTTGGAATAACAGGAACAGCCCTATCATGGTTTAAGTCTTACCTCACAGATCGCTATCAGTTTGTAAACGTAAATAATGTTTCTTCTACTCATACAAAAATGAGATTTGGAGTTCCCCAAGGCTCCATTTTAGGACCTTTACTATTCATATTATACATGCTGCCACTGGGCAGAGTTATTAGCAGGCATGGCATTACCTTCCACAGTTATGCAGATGACACACAGTTATACATATCAGCCAAACCAGATGACAAACCTACACTAAAGAAAATGGAGGACTGTGTTAAAGAAGTGAAGCATTGGATGTCATACAATTTCCTTCTGCTAAACAGCGACAAAACCGAGGTTCTCCTTCTAGGTCCAAAACCTGCGATAAATAAGGTATCAGATTTAATACATAATTTTGACTTACCTGTTCTCCCTAGCTCATCAGCTAAAAATCTGGGTGTTATAATTGATTCAGATCTATCATTTGATCAGCATATAGGTAACATTACAAGAATAGCTTTCCTACATCTTCGGAACCTCGCTAAGTTACGAAATTCCTTATCCCTCCCAGATGCGGAAAAATTAGTTCATGCTTTTATTTCATCAAGATTAGATTATTGCAATGCACTTTTATCAGGATGCTCCAGCAGAAACTTGAGTAAACTCCAGTTAATTCAAAATGCTGCAGCCAGGGTCCTCACTAAAACTAGAAAATTTGATCATATCAGTCCAGTCTTATCGGCCCTTCACTGGCTTCCAGTTAAATTCCGTATTGATTACAAAATTCTTTTACTCACGTATAAATCCTTATATGGTCTCGCCCCTGAATACTTGCAAGACCTCATCACACACTATGAACCACCAAGATTACTCAGATCTCAGGGCGCCGGCCTCTTACTAGTACCCAGAATTCATAAGACTTCAGCGGGGGGGAAAGCCTTCTCCTACAAAGCCCCTCAGCTCTGGAACAATCTTCCAGCTAGTGTTCGGGACGCAGACACAGTCACTATGTTTAAGTCTAGGCTCAAAACACACTTGTTCAGTTTAGCCTTTGGCAACTAACCTCTGTCTAGTTTAAGGTTGTCATTTCAGGAACTCATGGACATGGAGAATCAGGGTAAACCTGGATGATGTGCTCACAATTTCTCTTGCTTGGAACAAAAGGATGTCTTTGCCTGAGCTCCTTCTGGTTTCCCTCCTCCCATTCTGTTACAGTCAGATCCGTCACTACACTACAGAAAATATTCACATGCTCTTATTCTCTGCTGCACTCAACTCAACTAACTGCTTCCCTTTTACTGTTTTACTGTTTTCTGAGAGAATGGTGGCCCACTGATGGAAGATTGTTTGCTGGATTCTCCTGCAGACCAGACCAGACCAGCTGCTCACCTTATTATTATTATTATTATGTAGCATAATGACACTTCATTGGTGATCATTTAAAATTCAATCTATAGTTTGATCAGAGGAGGATGGGTCCCCTTTGTGAGTCTTGGTTCCTCCCAAGGTTTCTTCCTCCAGCCTCGAGGGAGTTTTTCCTTGCCACTGTCGCCTTCGGCTTGCTTGCATTGGGCTTTGATTTAAATGTTCTGTCTTGAAACTGTGAAGCTGCTTTGTGACAACGTCAGTTGTAAAAAGCGCTATACAAATAAATTTGATTTGATTTGATTTGATGAAGAAATAACCATACATTTACATACACACATTATATGTATACAAAAATATCCATAAAGTTCCTATTATTCAACATTATACCAGTCCATTAATAATGGCATTTCAAGCTTTGATCACAGGAAGAAGCAGTCGCTCTGGGATGATTGTAAATGAGAGCTTTTCTAGAAAAGTGAAGAAGGGTTGCCAGATTCTTTCAAATTTAGAAGATGAACCATTCATAGTGCATCGAATTAGTTCCAAATTGCTGTAGTGAAGAATGTCTTTGATCCATTTGAAGTGGGTGGGAGGTACTGAATGTTTCCACTTCAACAGAAAAAGTCGTCTTGCCAGAAAGGTCACACAGGCTACAAAATCAGAGCAATATTTTGGGACTGACAATCCTGATTGTATAATACCAAAGATTTCTGTAACAGGATTAGGATCACACTGCATCTCCAACACCTCTGACTGAGGAGAAAAGACATCAGTCCAAAACGTAAACAATGAAGGACAGGACCACAACATATGATTCAGGGAGGCCGGATCTTGGCGGCAACGGTCACATGTTGGATCTATTCCTGGATACGGTGTATTAAGCCTAACCTTCGTCCAATATATTCAATGAAACAGTTTGTAATGGGACAGCTGTCTGGATACAGATAGTGGTCGCACTGATTGTGATGAACCCAAAAGCGAATAGATGAACTTAAATAAATATTGGGGCTTAACCAGGTTTGATGTGGTGAGAGGTGATATATATAAGAGCTATCAGGAAGTGAAAGTACTTGTGACTACCAGGGGAGGATAACACATGCAAAGGAAAAGGAGAGAAGAGAGAAAAATAGGATTTTTTATTTAAATTAATGAGGAAAAGGGGGGACAGTGGGATGTAGAGTCCCAACAGGGCAGTGTTCTCCAGACAACTGGAGAACAGAGAAAAGATGTATCGTGGGAGATCAAACCCAACATTTAAACAGCACAAAAGTAAGCAAAGAGCTTTTGAAGAAGGAAATACCAATTACAGGCAAGGTCTGACTTTTACAAACTCAAGACTCTGCGCTGAAGACACAGACTGAAGGCTTAATGAAGGGTAAGGCCCAGCTGTTGTCAATCGGGCCGATTAACACGGGTCCTGAGGCGGCTTCAGGAATAAACTGAAGTGTGTTATCACAGGTCCAGAACTGTACAACACGTAAGTTAGCTGCCCAGTAGTAATGTTGCATATTTGGTAGCGCCATAGCTCCTAATAGCTTTGATCGTTGTAGGAGAGATTTGCGCAGCCTAGGAGCTCTTTTGTTCCAGATAAACTCCAAAATTAAGGGGTCCAGTTTTCGAAAAATTGTTTTAGGAATAAAAATGAGTAATGACTGAAAAAGGTAAGATAGTTTGGGGAGAGTATTCATTTTGATTGAATTTATTCTTGCAATGAATGTATTTTAATGTATTATTGTGAATGGCAGGGTATGGAATGGATATTTGTTGATGGTCGAATTGAGAAGCAATAGTTCACTTTTGGAAAGATTTAATTTGTATCCTGAGATATGACTAAATGATTCAAAGATTGAAAGTAGCAGGAATTGAAGTGGATAGAAACATGTATCAACAGATCAGTGGCGGATGCTGGTCTTTCAAGGAGGGGAAGCTCAATTTCGGCCTACATCATAAAACGAGTCGGTTTATTTATACGTAAATTCTACCCTCCGTTCCTTTTTAAGAAAATGATCTGTGACCCTGTCGTACCAACAAGGCGTCTTTTCCAGGGACTTGACTAGTGCCCTCTCAATGGCCAGCAGAGCTAGGCTGCTTAAACGGCCTTGGCCCATGTGAAGTGTATCCGCCTGTGAGTGCTTTGTGACGGTGGAGGGGCTCAGCAGCTCCCGCTGGACAGAAACTGCGACCCCCAGAGATGCTGAGCGTCCGATGGGCGGGACAAAGCCCAGCATTTATCCAATGACTCGTCTCGTTTCGCTGCATTTCGCTATTGAACTCTGTGGGCGCTCAGTGTCCTCACTGTTTAAAGCACTGTGAAGCTGCGGGAATGATTGAGAGGAAAGCCGCGTCTGTACCAGTGATAAGAAGCTGATTCTGAACAAAAGTTGAGCGCGTTGTAGTGCATATTTATTCAATGACATGTACACACAACAGTATACATTTGATCACTTATTTTTTGACATTTTAGGGGAAGCTGAGCTTCTCTTGCAGCCTTAGAGCAATCGCCTCTGCAACAGATCATCAGTAAAGAGTGAAACCTTCTGTTCCCTATTATGTCTAAATATACCGGTTACATCATCATTGGATCTCGGAGCAACAGCGAGAGGTTCTATAGCTAATGAGAACAGCAATGGGCTCAAAGGACAACCTTGTCTCTGGAGGGGAAAATATTCAGAGTTAACATTATTGGTCCGGACTGATGCCCATGGGCTAGAATAAAGAAGCTTAATCCATGTTATAAATTTTTGTGGAAGATTACATTTTTCAAGGGTTAAAAGCTTTTTCTGCATCCATTGATAAAACAAATTGGAGTCATCATGTGTTGGGGAGGTGTAGATTATATTTAATAAACGTCTAATATTAGAGAAGGCATGTGCATCTTTAATAAATCCTGTCTGGTCTGGAGAAATAATAGTAGGTAACAGCATCTCCATACGAGATACAAGGAGTTTTACAATCATTTAATAGTCTACATTAAGTAGGGAGATGGGACGATACGATCCACATTGTAAGGCATCGTTGTCTTTTTTCAAAATAAGGGATATTGAGTCTTGTGTAAGAGTGTGCCGTCGTCTAAACTGATCAAATGAATCTTGGGACATGTCTGTTAGACTGGGAGGAATTGACATTTCCTATAAAATAGGGATACGCAGATGTATATAAAGAGATATATACATTTGTTAATTCATTATTAGATTGGGGTCAGTTGTGACACCAAGTGGAGTCTGAATCTGATTTGTTTAGCTACAGAATTTTGTTTTACTTGGTGTGCTAGCAACGTCCCTGAACCATCGCCATGTTCATATTGAGTGGCCCTAGTTTAAAGCAAAAAAGTCCTCAACATAATTTCAGCACGAAATATTAAGCTCTGCTTGAGCACACGAATGGTTTTTGTAAATCTGAGGATCAAATGAACTGGCAAGTACATTATTTAAATATGAAATTTTTGTTGGGTAACTTCTGAGGTTTCCCTTTTCCGTAGATCATTTTCACATTTTGTATACGAAATAATCTGGCCCCTGATGAATGTTTTTAGTGTTTCCAATAAAACAGAGGGTGATACCTCAGGGGTTATATTTACCTTAATCAAAAAATTAGTTTCTGTAGATATGAATTCAACAAATCTGTCATCTGATAATAAGCGATTATTAAAACGCCATGGTATTGATTTATAACCCAGATAGACTAATAGAACCATTGTAATAGGGGCATGATCTGATACCACTATAGCTTTATGTGTACAATCCTCATCCTGTGACAAAAGCCTATTATCTACTAAATAATCTATCCCAGTCACTACTAAAAAAAAGTAAAATAATCAACCAAACCAGTAATAAAAATGTCCTTTGTTTATTGTTTGAACATTTACCAATCAGCCCAAATATGAAAGACCTCCACGTGTAAAACGTGTGGCCAAGCGCTACATCAATCAAATTTATGTGTAGCACTTTTACCAACTGATGATGTCACAAAGAAGCTTCACAGAATTCCAGTTTTGAAATGAATTGTAAAAATCCCCAGGTGAGCGATGCCAGGGGCGACAGTGGCAAGGAAAAACTCCCTCAGCTGAGGAAGAAACCTTGGGAGGAACCAAGGCTCACAAGGGGGACCCATCCTCCTCTGGTCAATCTACTGGTAACAGTTAGGAGTCTGTGAAAACTTCAGTGTGGGGGAGGAGGAGCTCGACCGTCATCCATCAGTGTCCAGCCGGACAGGTGGGCGGTCGTTTTCTCTGAAAAGGGTAAAAGAGATGGTTACATTCACCCAAACGAATTAAAACCAATTCCAAGTCTAATGTGTGACTGCAGTCGTGTGTGAGCCGTTTTATTCCGATTCTGCTCCATTTCTCTGAAATTCTCTGCAGCCGGTCTCTCTGGTCCTGGTCACTGTCCATCTCCTGACCTGATGGATTAAAAACAAACTTCAAACTTCAAAAAGCCACGTGTCTCCAAAATGCAAAGCTCTCATTTTAATTCTAAGACAAGTTCATGTACAAACACTTCATTCACATTCATTCTTTAGTGTTCCTTCAAGTCTGTTCTCTAATAATGTCTCACACAACGTAAAGAGCCTCCACTACGTTCAAATGTTGGAAAGTTCAACACATAAAACACAGATAATGGATGTCCTTGGACAATGACGGTGTTAATATTCCTATAACTATGTCCGTCACTCGAAACAGAACACTTCAAATCATCCACACCAGTAAAACACCTGAAAACGTAACTCTTTACATTAAAATAAATAAATAAACACCCCTCACCTTCCAGTCTCCTCACTCTCAGCAGCGCGAGGCTCAGTTCTGCTGTTTTTTCTGTAGAGAGATGGAAACCATTTAAAACAATGAACGCCATTAAGACCTCAGCTCTACCTCAGTGTCACATCGCTGTTGAGAAAGTAGCGTCAGTTAAAGAGAAGTGACGGAACGGGAGACTTTTAAGAGCCGTATTTGTAAAAACCTGTCCTTACCAGTCTTGGCTGTTTCAGCCGCCTCTCTCCTGTGTTTTCTCTCACGTCCTGCGCCTCCTCAGCCACTGTGGAAGAAATACAATAACTGTTCATTAGGTGTAAAAATGTGCATTTGTATGTAATGTGTAATTGTAATTACATTCTCCTGCTGTTTTGGCATTTTATGGTGACTGTTGTGGAGAATTAAGAACTTTATTCATCAACAAAGAGTAATTATCAATACACTACATTCACAATCTAACATTGAAGTCACCCTCTTCAAATCATCTACACCATAACTGACACTCCGGGACACGATTAACGCACATCGTTTTGAAGTGTTCTCTCTTTTTATTTTCATTGAAAAAGAAATTCTTGCCTCCCATTTTTAAACTACTTAAAGGAACCTTAACCTTTAGTAAAAACTTTAACCTTAAAAATGACAGCTTCTGTTTCACTGTGATGCTCCACTGAGCTGTAATAGGGAGAATAAAGCCTCTGTCGTTGATACTCTGGGCTCCCCACTGCAGAAAGTGCACTGTGTAACTTTTGGAGGAGGGTAGGAAGCCATTAGTGATGTGTCGCTCGTAAACGAACCGGTTTAAAGAGCCGGCTCTTGTAAGTGAACGATGAGAGCTGGTTCCAGTCTAAGACCGAGCCATTTTTTTCTAAGGCTTGTCATTCAACCAATCAGAGAACAACAAGCAAGCTCCAACCCTCCAACCCTCCGAGCTGAGACACTTGGTTTTCCTGAATGTCAATCTGCCTTCCAAAAAAATAGTTGAAGAAAATGTTAAATCAGTTAAATGTTTGTTGACAGTTGTGGTTGTTTAAATCACTACCGTTAAATGCTGCTGTTTTACACTTTGCAGAATATTTGTTTATTTTATTACCCAGAAATGGATGATTATTTAATTTAATAAGCTATTTTGTAACACCTACCTTTTGGGTTCCATTGGTTATATTTCAGAGTTTACAAGTGACTTTTTATTAAGGTTTTTAAATAAGAATCCAGTTATTTATACAATTGAATGTGTGAGTGCAGTCAGTGAGTTATTACAAGACAGCCATAAAACAATTGGCCATTGCAACACTATGTATTATTTTTAATATTGAACAATAATATTTTGTCCATATAGTTTTGTAAAATGTAGGTAATATTGTTCTGTACCAGTGGAAATAAGTGGTAAAACAAAGAGCCATTTAGGAGCCGAAAGAGCCGGCTCTTTATGAATCACGCACTATGAACCACCAAGATTACTCAGATCTCAGGGCGCCGCCCTCTTACTAGTACCCAGAATTCATAGTACTTCAGCGGGGGGAAAGCTTTCTCCTACAAAGCCCCTCAGCTCTGGAACAATCTTCCAGCTAGTGTTCGGGACGCAGACACAGTCACTATGTTTAAGTCTAGGCTCAAAACACACTTGTTCAGTTTAGCCTTTGGCAACAAACCTCTGTCTAGTTTAAGGTTGTCGTTTCAGGAACTCATGGACATGGAGAATCAGGGTAAACCTGGATGATGTGCTCACAATTTCTCTTGTTTGGAGCGGAAGGATGTCTTTGCCTGAGCTCCTTCTGGTTTCCCTCCTCCCAGTCTGTTACAGCCAGATCCGTCACTACACTAAAGAAAATATTCACATGCTCTTATTCTCTGCTGCACTCAACTAAACTAACTGCTTCCCTTTACTGTTTTCTGAGAAAATGGTGGCCCACTGATGGAAGATTGTTTGCTGGATTCTCCTGCAGCCCAGACCACATCAGACCAGAGCAGACCTGACCACACCAGACCAGACCAGACCTGACCAGACCACACCAGACCAGCTGCTCACCTTATTATTATTATACTGTAGCATAATGACACTTCATTGGTGATAATTTAAAATTCAATCTATAGTTTGATCAGAGGAGGATGGGTCCCCTTTGTGAGTCTTGGTTCCTCCCAAGGTTTCTTCCTCCAGCCTCGAGGGAGTTTTTCCTTGCCACAGTCGCCTTCGGCTGCTCACATTGGGCTTTGATTTAAATGTTCTGTTCTGAAACTGTGAAGCTGCTTTGTGACAACGTCAGTTGTGAAAGGCGCTATATAAATACATTTGATTTGATTTGATAAAGGGCTGAGCCAAAAGAGCCGGCTCCCCAAAAAGAGACGAAATTCCCATCACTAGAAGCCACCCCCTCTCACCCAGGCCTGAATTTCAGTACATTGCTGTAAAAATTCATTTATAAAACAAATTATACCAAGAGCAAAACCCACAGATCTTACCTAACGCTCCTTTAATATTTTTATTACAAAAACGCTTTCAAGTTTACATTTAAATGTATTACACCCAACACCCTAAAAAATACATAGAATTTATTATTTACTTATTATTAATTAATTTTTTAAAATTTATTATTTTAATTTATTATACATTAATTTAGTACTTATTTACTTATTATTAATTTTTTATTTTTTATTTATCATTTTAATTTATTATAAATTAATTTATTATTTACTTATTATTCACATTGCTGAATTCATTTATAATACAAATTATACCAAGAGCAAAAAACCACAGATCTTACCTAACGTTCCTTTAATATTTCCGTTACAAAAACGGTTTCATGTTTACATTTAAATGTATTTCACCCAACACACTAAAAAATACATAGATAGCAGTGTAGCGTTATTATTTACATTGCTGAATTCATTTAAAAGCTTAACTCTAGCCTTAACTCGAACTACTCAACAGTCCAATTATCTTTGGCTTTCACTTTTTAAAACCACCTTAACGTTGGTTCTTGTCTTAATCCTAAAATCACCTGCACTGTGAGTAAACACAAATACCAAGATGGCGGCGCGGGTAACGGCTGCGGCCCAGAGCTCCTCAAACTTTGGCAGCTATCTTATCGTTCTTACTATTTGTTTACACTTTCTCTTAACTCTGGGACTACAGTATAGTAGAACACATCTGCTAGCTGTTGGAAATAACTTGATATCTACACCACCCGGACTACAAATACTGGAATTCTATCCCTCCGGAGATACGGAGCTATCCGAAGGGCACTAACATCGTTCCTCCCCCACTGAAGCGACGCAGACGGCGGCACGACAGAAAGCAAAAGAGGGGGGCGAGGGGAGGACTAGCGGCTAAGCTAAAAGCTAACCCGTTCAAACCGGCCATTCCAAGTCTGTTTATAGCCAACGCCCGGTCACTACACAACAAAATGGACGGACTACGACTGCGGAATACATCACACGAACTGGATTATTGTGCACTTATATTTACAGAGTCTTGGTTGGACACGAACACCCCCGACGCTAGCATCGCGCTAGCGGGACGTGCTATCTTCAGAGCGGATAGAACTGCGGTCTCCGGTAAGAGCAAAGGAGGGGGACTCTGTATCTACATCGATAATAGATGGTGCTCCAACATCACCATTAAAGGCACTCACTGCTCTCCGGACATTGAATTCATGATGCTGCAGTGCAGACCGTTCTATTTGTGTAGAGAGTTTACATCGGTGGCCATCTTCGCTGTTTATGTAACCCCGCAGGCTAATGCTAAACTAGCCATGGACAAACTATACCTCTCCATTAGCAAACACCTAGCGGTACAACCAGACAGCATTGTCATCGTAGCAGGGGACTTCGATCACGCCAACCTGAAGTCTGCCCTGCCTAATTTCCACAGATATATAAACTTTCCCAAAAGAGAGAGGAACATTTTAGATCAGGTCTACTGCAACATTCCTCATGCCTACAAAGCCAGACCCTTACCACACCCGGGTCTCTGATCATCTGTCCCTGTCTCTAACACCAGCATATAAACCACTCATCTGTAGACCAAAACCAGCTACAAAGACAGTCAGAGTATGGACTGAAGAATCCACCTCAGGCCTACAGAACTTGTTTGAGACCACAGACTGGGACGTTTTGCAGAGGGGACAGACCTGAATGGACACACAACAGTTGTACTGGACTACATCAACTTCTGTGCGGACTGTGCGACCAAGACCACTACTGTGAAAGTGCTGCCCAATCAGAAACCATGGTTCAACAAAGAACTGAGGACCCTGCTCAAAACTAGGAACGCTGCTTTCAGACTCGGGGACCAGCTGGACTACAAAAGAGCGAGGACTGACCTGAGACGGAGCATCATAAAAGCCATGAGCAAATACCAACTGCGCATCCAGGAGTACTTCAACCAGAATAAACCCAAAGGTATGTGGCAAGGAATAAAACCACTCACTGGATACGGTGCCACATCCACAGCTGCCACAGACAGAACCCACCCAGACACACTGAATCATTTCTTTGCTCGCTTCGACAATAAGAATAACAGCAACCCGGATGTCACCAGCCAGCCTAGACGTGCAGTCGAGGACACCCCTATTCAGCTTCACCCAGACCAGGTCCGATCTGCTCTGCACAGAATAAACACTAGAAAAGCTCCTGGACCAGGTGGCGTTGCTGGACATATCCTCAAGGTCTGCGCAGACCAGCTGGCAGGAGCGTTCACCACAATTTTCAACCTCTCCCTGCAGCAATCTGCAGTTCCCACCTGCCTCAAACAGCCACCATTGTCCCAGTGGCAAAGAAAAACACAGTGTGCTGCCTAAACGACTACCACCCGGTCGCCCTAACCCCCATCATCTCCAAAAGCTTTGAGAAACTCATCATCCCTCATATCAGATCACAGCTCTCCACTCAGCCCTCACTCATCTAGAACAGAAAAATTCATATGTAAGGATGTTGTTCGTGGACTTTATTTCAGCCTTTAATACAGTTATTCCACAAAACCTGGTCAAAAAACTGGGCGATCTGGGCCTAGGCAGTTCACTATGCTTATGGATATTGGACTTCCTGAGCAATAGACCCAAATACGTCAGGATGGGAGACCGCACATCCTCAACTCTCATCTTGAACACAGGCACCCCACAGGGATGTGTCCTCAGCCCCCTCCCCTACTCACTCTTTACATATGACTGCTCCCCCATTCACACCTCCAACAACATCGTCGTGGAGGTGGTCGTGGATTTCAGAAGATCCACTCGCACCGTGACCACGGCCCTCCTCATCAATGGAGTGAAGGTTGAGAGAGTGGAGCACTTCAAGTTCAAGTACACGTCTCTGCTGACCTCACATGGGCCTTCGACACCCAACACCTAGTGCGGAAGGCACAACAAAGACTCTGCTTCCTCAGGAAGCTAAAGCACTCCCACCTCCCTCAACTCTTGCTGGTGAACTTTTACAGAGCCACCATCGAGAGCATCCTGACATACTGCTGCACAGTCTGGTTCACCAGTTGCACAGCACAGGACAAGAGAAACCCGCAGCGAGTGGTGAGAGGGGTGGAAAAAATCATAGGAACTTCACTACACCCCCTCAGTGACATTTACAACAGCCGACTCCAGAAAAAGCCTACCAGCATTTCAATGGACACCACTCAGTGGACACACTCTGTTCTCCCCCCTCCCCTCCAAAAAGAGATTCAGACAATTAAAAGCAAAGACAAACAGTTTGAAACACAGCTTCTTGCCCCAGGCTGTGAAAGCCATCAGCCCATCAGCCATCAAGCCCCCTGCCCCCAACTACTTTAACCAACCCATTCTGATTGATAATCAGTAAAATCAACAGACAACCACCCATTCTAATGGACAAGCAATTGCACACAGCACTTTTAAATTAAGCCCATATATATCTTCCGAGTTAGTGCCTCTGAACAATCTGCTATTTTTCACGTGTATAGATTGAGATTTTAGAATAGAATAGCAGTTAAAATATAAACAAACCCTTAGTTGGATCTTTGGGAGCCTGAAGGGACAGCGGAGCCTCCTTGTTGCTGTGGGCTCTACAACTGCCCCTCGATCCCAGGAGGTTGGTATCTCCCGCAGTGGCGTGGAACCCTCGGGACATCCCTGAAAAAGTAGGGCGTACGGTGGGACGTTAAAGGCGCTCCTCACTATGGCTTCAGGCGGGATTCTGTAAAAGTCCTGGCTTTGGCTCGCTGCCTTCATTTGCAGGTTCTGAAGAGAGCCAGCCATGTGTATAAGGTGACTGTAGACTTCTTGTGGGTCCACAGTCGCGCCTCTGTAAACGGGATCCTCCAGCACCAGATCCAGTAGCTCCTCAAGAAACCCCCGGATGTCCTGCTCTGTGAGGAGTCGCAGGAGCAGCTGTACACGGAGTTTCCTCAGAGCTTCTGCCGGAGAGTAGTGGCTCAGCTGCAGATAGTCAGCTAAGCGCACTATCGCCATCATCTCTCCTGCACAGAAGCGGGGTTCAGATCTTTCTGAACTGGAGGAATGGTCGTCTTGTGAAAAAAGAGACCGCACGCTCCATCTGTGGGACACGGACCGAGAGGATGATGGCGACTCAGGGGCAGGGGCGACTCTGTTGGTGAAGAGGCGAGAAGCTCTTCCGAAGAGCCTCCTCATCCCCTCTCTGGTGGAGGTACAGACTCCACGGAGACGTGGACAGCAGCTGGAGCAGTCCACCTCATTTTGTGTTGTTGAGCACTCAGAGTTAGTCTCCTCAGAGTCCCCAAAATAAAAACACACCTGCTTCCTCTGCCCCTGTTCCTCCACTGTGTCCAACTCTTCCACTGTCTCCACACTGGAATCTGGAGCACATGGATCGACATCAAGGGCAGGGCTCTGGCCATTTCCAGCAAGGAGTGTGACGACCTCACTGGTGATGGTCTGGGCTAGGTTTTCATAAAATGCCCCGACAGGTCCTGATTCTGCTCCGTGTCTCTGAATGAGGCTGTTGAGCACGTTCAGGACTCTTGGCTGAATACGCTGCTGCAGCCGGTCTCTCTGGTGCTGGTTAACACTGTCCATCTCCTGACCTGATGGACTAAAAACATAGAATAAAACTTATTTAACTATGAATTACATTTATAGCACTCTTCCTCTCACCTCCAATAACACAGCATTAAATCATTTAATCCTCATGTCCTCACATCCTCATTGTCCAAAAGCCACGTGTCTCCAAAATGCAAAGCTCTCATTTTAATTCTAAGACAAGTTCATGTACAGGAGAAGAACAGCCAATCAAAAACAGTTGCTGACAGAAAACATGCACCAAAATGTAGCCAATCAGTGTCCTTCGATCTGACAGCTCAGGGGCACTTCTTCTATCACCCCAAGCACAGTCAGTCACCTGTGAAGTAAAGACCTGATGGTCACTGGGGATAAATCAGGACACGGGGTTCCAGCAGCTTCCACATTCAATAAGATCCCTCTCTTCGTAGCAGACACGAGGGAAATCCAACGATGGCAAATAAAATCATGCGGCGCCTTTGTTACTTAAAGAAACACTAGGTAAAATGTAGTATTTTTGCTCCTGGGCTCCCCCTGCAGCTCCAGAGTGTAATTCACTTTTACAGCACTGTCCTGGAATCAGCTGGGACATGACACATCAAGTTCATTAACACAAAATAATAACCATGACCCCAGAAGTGACCCTTGTAATGTAAACATTGACTGACGTCAACAGACTGTTTGTTGACACTGTCCTCTGTCCTCTGAGTAAAACTTAATTCGTTTGATATCGTCTGATGAACTTTTTAAAAGCATGAATTACCTAAAATAAAATTTTATTACTCACTTTATCAAAAGCTTTTCTCAATATAAAGAGCAAAGCATCAGCCACACCCCCTTATTCCACAACATAGTACATGTTTTTACAGTAGTTTCCCGATCATAGGCTGCTGCCCGGTCTCCGTTATGTCTCTGCCTTGCACCCAATGATTCCAGCGAGGCTCCTGACCTTGTGACTCTGATCAGAGGTTTATGAATAATTCAATCATTTCCAATAGTTTTTTTTCCCACCTCCAAAGTTCAGTCTTTGAAGTTCAGTTTCCTCTTTTGTGTCTTTTTTCTTTTCTCACGGCTGGCTTTTCTGCAGATGCACGTCCTTTCAGACCTTTCTACTCACAAAATGAAGGAAGTGCTGTCTGACGGGGACAGTTTTGATGAGACAGCAGGTCTTTGTTTTCTTTCGTCCAATCATTTTAATTTCAATTCCAGTTTTGAAATCTCTGTTCACTTTCAGTTGTTTCCTTTTACCCACGAAAATATATCATCGCATACCACACCTCCTCAGAAAGCCATTTATTATGCTGTTTTGACCGAACAGCATACACTCACACAAACACACACACACACACTAATTGTTACTTTAATGAACACTCAGGTACACTTTGGTAGTTCAACAATTAGACTGTGGCTCTGCATACTTTGTTGGCCTCCTTTCCCCATTCCTAAAAGGTCCACTCACTAATTGAGTTGTGGGGTGGTGGATAATCAACAAGTGGATCAGACACAGCACAGCTGTTGGAGTTTTTAAACACTGCCCACTCACTGTCCACTCTGTTAGACCCCTACCTTGTTGGTCCACCTTGTGATGTAAAGTCAGTGACACAGGACGCTGTCGGTTGGATGATTTTGGTCGGTGGACTATTCTCAGTCCAACAGTGACACTCAGGGGTTTAAACACTCCAGCAGCACTGCTGTGTCTGATCCACTCTACACCAGCACAACACACACTAACACACCACCACCACGTCAGTGTCACTGCAGCGCTGAGAATGATCCACCACCACATCACACCTGCTCTGTGGGGGTCCTCACCATTAAAGAAGGTGAAAGGGGCTAAAGTTTATGTGGAGAAACTGACAGAATACACAACTGTAGAACTACAGAGTGCTCCTGTATGGTCAAAGGAGCAGACAATGAAGGTCATTGAAGTCATTGAATGTTACAGCTGATCAGTGTATATACAGGTGCTGGTCATAAAATTAAATTAATTTTATTTTTATTTTTTCTAACAAAAATATTTCACAATATCAATTACATTATTGCCCTTGATGGATTACAACAAAAGTGCCCAAGTCTTTATAGTAAAACATTGTTATATTACATGACGTTTGATCTCACCAGATCACACAAATAGTGACCGTAATACATCATGAACATTTTAATAAGAAACCTGGATTACTAAAACCTCGTATTTGAAATATCATCATTGATATTTACTGATCAGCCGAGACACACAGAGTCCGTTTTGTGTTGAACATGGCCCTTTAAATAAAGTTATATTCAAAGTCCATCAAGTTTCTTTAAAAGTGAGCATACACACGGATGCATGGTTCAGGACTCCTTGGTTGCTCTTGACGTTGACCACACCCCTGGGGATTTGTACCAATGAGGCATCTATAAAAACAAATTCATAATTATTAACGGGCGGCACGGTGGCGCAGCAGGTAGTGTCGCAGTCACACAGCTCCAGGAACCTGGAGGTTGTGGGTTCGATTCCCACTCCGGGTGACTGTCTGTGAGGAGTGTGGTGTGTTCTCCCCGTGTCCGCGTGGGTTTCCTCCGGGTGCTCCGGTTTCCTCCCACAGTCCAAAAACACACGTTGCAGGTGGATTGGCGACTCAAAAGTGTCCGTGAATGTGTGTGTGTCTGTGTTGCCCTGTGAAGGACTGGCGTCCCCTCCAGGGTGTATTCCCGCCTTGCGCCCGATGATTCCAGGTAGGCTCTGGACCCACCGTGACCCTAAATTGGATAAGCGGTTACAGATAATGGATGGATAATTATTAACATAGCATTTGAAATAAAGGAACAAAATGTTGCAATAAAAATTGTGTACACAAAGCTTAGAGGATACAGTCAGGGGAAGATCAGATGGCATCAAGTGCAGGACAATTTTTTAAACTAAACATAGCACAAAAAGTAAGGAAATTTTTGCTTTGTAGAGTATTTCTTTGTTGTAACAATGCTTCTCTGCCATAAATCTTACACCATTGGAAGCCTGTTCATTTCCCTTTTAAATGGTTCTACATTTGTAAAGAACGTGTATTTGTGGGAGAGCAGTAGAGATGAGTATGTGGGTTGTGCCCATGAAAAATTAGCCAAATCCTCTCTGCCGATGCCAAACAGCTTATTCTGCCATTGACTCGTTTGGTGGGTTGTGACTGGCTGAAGATTTAAGAAACAAGACGTAATGGCAATTTAACAATTTATTCATTTAACAAACAGGAGCCTCAGTAGCGTGTGGAAGAACAATACACAGCCACAAGAGACTGGCACCTCTTCCTCATGCTGCTTACCAGCCTGGTCACACACTGCTGGTCCCTGTGGCACGAACAGCACGCCCAATCTGATACCACAACTGTTCAGTGGGGTCGAGGTCAGGAGCTGGCAGGCCATTCCTTCCTCTCCATTCCCAAACTCTGGAGGTAGTCTCTGATAAACCCTGCTCTGTGGGGGCAAACCTTGTCATCTTTGAGGATAGAGTTCGGTCCCAGACTGTGGAGATACGGGATTGCCACTGGTTGCAGAATTCCATCTCGGTATCTTTCTGCATTGAGATTGCCTCCAATGATGACAAGCCTCGTTTTTCCAGTGAGGGAGATGCCGCCTCACACCATCACACAAAATAAGCTGTTTTACATTGGCAGAGAAGATTTGGCAAATTTTTTCATGGGCACAACCCACATACTCGGCTCTACTGCTCATCCCACAAATGCATGTTCTTTACAAATGTGGCACCATTTAAAAGGGAAATTAACAGTAACAGTATAAAGTTTATTAGCAAGAAGCACTGTTACGACAAAGAAATAATCTACAAAACACAAATGTCCTTACTTTTTGTGCTATGTTTATTTGTCTGCAAGTAATCAGAGGAAATGAGTGAGATAAAGGGTGAATTATATTGATAATTACAGTTAGATAATGCAGCATGTCCTATTTGGTGTTAAAAATAAACACTGATACTTTGACACTGTATTTTGTTATGGTTTTCCTAATGTCATATCGTATCGTATATCTCCATTTCTTTTAGGCATATTGAGATATGAGTTTGTGGTCATATCGCGCAGCCCTAGTTGTCGCTTGTTCACACTTTTTGCAGTGAAGAGGTAAGATATTAATATGAACTCAAAAAATACATTTTTCCCACAAGAACTATGATTTCGATTTGATACCTGATCTAAAAGCCATGCAGACTAATATGCTATGCACTTCTGTCAATATATCATATTAATCAGGAAGTCCTGAATTTGACCTTTAATTTGACATATCAAAAGCACAATTTTCAACTGCATCAAACGATCCCCATAACGACCCTGATTAGAATGAAATGGTTGCAGCAGATGAATGAATGAATGAATGAATAAACAGTAGCTGCTCTTCATAAAAAATTCATAAAGTATTATCCAACAGAAAAAAAGGTTAAATTTAATAAAGGTTAAGTGACTGTGACACTACCTGCTGCACCACCGTGCTGTCGCTCAATAATTAAGTGAAAATTTTGATTCTACACCATCCAAATTAAAATCTACATGATATAGCCTAGGTCTAGCTTCAGTTTTGCTGTTTTTAATGATAAACCTATAAATGTGAACCTTAAATGCACCAAACTTCCTGAAAGTCATGGAACAAAGAGTCTCTCCACATTTAAAACATATAGTACATGCATTTCATAAACCAACACACTACATTTTTGATCACAGAACCGGTTGCTCGACATTTTGTTTTTAGGTACTTTGATGTGGCTTTATTTTTCTGCCACAATTCTGCACGCGCGTGGATATTTTGAGCCAGCAAGAAGGTTTTTGCACGTGGATATTTTACTACATTAGAGTTTAAGCCGACAGAATTATGAATAGCTAACCGCAAGCTCACTTAACTGCAGTATTAAGCTTTTAAGTTTTTTAGATTTTAGCATTACACAATCAACTAGCCATGTATGTTGATACCTACCTATCATTTACAGTATATTCTATCACTGAGGGCAAAGTTGGAGATCCACTAGTGTTTTACAGTGTTTTCTGGGCGGACCGCTGCTGGTTAAACAGAATTTTAGACAAAATGCAACATTTTAGCACTTTTCCATTCACAGTCCAATTTACATTTTTCTCCTTCATTAGTTTCTTTTTGTTATTCTTTATAAATAAGATCAGTAAATAATTTTAATCAGCACAGTGTCAACATTGTTATTATTTAATCATTTTATATCAGTCTTATACTCTTTATTATATCTCTCAGAGTTGGTGATATTTGTATTAGTGTGTTTTCCAGAATAAAAGTCTCTGTGAATGTAAAATCTGTTTGAGGAGATTATAAAAGAGTTCTATCCTGTACAGGACAGTAATCTGAGTGGTCCGATGGTGGACCAGCAGTGGTCTACAGTCAGTGGTGTGCCGGTCTTTTTATTCCAGTGGACTGATATATGCTCTCTGTCTGGGATTACTAATAAAGACGTTTCTACAGTAGTTGCAGTACCATTTGCAGTCGTTTTTAGCACTGTTTTATACTATGTACATTATCTTCAGCACATCAGCTACGTTCCTCATTCAGTAAAACAAGATAAATACAATTAAGGCAAACAAAACTCTACCATGTGGCCAATTCAATGAATATAAAGTAAAATTACTGGCTGTGGTGCACTGGTCTGTTGCCGTTTGGGGACATTTTAAGATTTCACCCCTAGCCATTAGTGATGTGTCGGTCGTAAATGAACCGGTTTAAAGAGCCGGCTCTTGTAAGTGAACGATGAGAGCCGGTTCCCGTCTAAGACCGAGCCATTTTTTTTCTAAGGCTTGTCATTCAACCAATCAGAGAACAACAAGCAAGCTCCAATCCTCCAACCCTCAGCTGAGACACTTGGTTTTCCTAAATGTCAATCTGCCTTCCAAAAAAATAGTTGAAGAAAATGTTAAATCAGTTAAATGTTTGTTGACAGTTGTGGTTGTTTAAATCACTACCGTTAAATGCTGCTGTTTTACACTTTGCAGAGTATTTGTTTATTTTATTACTCAGAAATGGATGATTATTTAATTTAATAAGCTATTTTGTAACACCTACCTTTTGGGTTCCATTGGTTATATTTCAGAGTTTACAAGTGACTTTTTATTAAGGTTTTTAAATAAGAATCCAGTTATTTATACAATTGACTGTGTGAGTGCAATCAGTGAGTTATTACAAGACAGCCATAAAACAATTGGCCATTGCAACACTATGTATTATTTTTAATATTGAACAATAATATTTTGTCCATATAGTTTTGTAAAATGTAGGTAATATTGTTCTGTACCAGTGGAAATAAGTGGTAAAACAAAGAGCCATTTAGGAGCCGAAAGAATCGTCTCTTTATGAAGAGCCGAGCCAAAAGAGCCGAAATTACCATCACCCCTAGCCATAACCTGTAACCGGTGTCCCACTATTTATTGGTCTCCGGCCTGTATGTCCCGCCCACATGGCAGTCAAGCCGTCCAATCAGAAATGACCATTGTCATTTGTCGTTCTTGGTTGGCTGAAACTGAGGCACTTATTAACATTTTTTGTGCAAACTCTATAGGAGTTAGCTGGTTAAATGTTAGCGTCTATCATGACTAGCACCAGCTATCTTCCTAAAAAGCAGCACCAAGCCATTGTGGTTGGAAACGTTTAGAGCTGATGATTAAAACATACAAAGTACGACGACGCTTGTAACCTCTGTATACGTCGTCTCCTCCTTTTCGTCTCTCTCTCATTCTCCATTCTCTCCCTCAGAGAACCGTTAGCCCCGTCGCTAACCGCCCCACCCTCAACAAAAATTATAAACAAATGAAGCAATATTAACGTAAAAATTAAAAATAAAACGCAATTTATTTTTTTTGGACGAAAACTGTTCTCTTTTCCTATTCTGGTTTTGTTTTGTAGTGAGGCCTACATCTGATGTTAAAAGAGTTAACTGTAATATTGCCTAAAAACAAGAATGTAATTTTGCTATATTTTCGTTGGAAAAACAATAAAAATAAGTGAGAAATAAATGGTGTAAATAAGTTACTCACCTTCAGATGCCATGTGCAGTCCTCAGCCTTCCCAGCTCACAACACAGTAAAATACTGTAAAGCTAGGTGCTTTATTGCTGCTTCCAGTCCATTACCCACAGCAAATTACTGTATTTAAAAATACTGTAGCAGACTCGCTGTAAATTTACAGCAGTTTTTTACAGTGCACCTGCCTGGGATTGAGGGGCAGTTGTAGAGCCCACAGCAACAAAGAGGAGGCTCCTGAAGATCAGACTAAGGATATGTGAGATTTGTTTTTACTGACTATACTGCCACAGTTCAGCAGAAAGATAAACCTTTTCAAGAATAGGATAGAGACAGAAATTCCTCCTTCTGTAGCTCCAGGATTCATTGTGGACTGTAAAAAGTAAAACTAAAGGCAAATGAAAGCTTATGTACACATTTCTTACAGGTTTGTATCTTTTATAATTTAATGTAATATTTTGTTGTTTTTTACAAATATTTTTATTAAATTTAGCCTTAACAAAACTGAGGAACAAAATACCTTTTTTGCACAAACTCAATAGCTCAGGTTCATAGAGTGAGATTAAGGTTGATGAAGAGGTTGATTTAAACTAGCAGTTATTAAGCCCCTGATCAAAAAACCAAATCTTGATCCTAGTGTACTATCCAATTACAGACCCATCTCTAACCTTCCCTTCATATCTAAGATCTTAGAAAAAGTTGTGGCCCAACAACTTAGGTCATACTTGCATAAGAATAACATATATGAAAAATTTCAATCTGGTTTTAGGCCACACCATAGCACCGAAACAGCTTTAGTTAAGATAACAAATGACCTTCTTCTAGCCTCTGATCGAGGCTGTGTATCCATGCTAGTTCTATTAGACCTCAGTGCAGCTTTCGATACAATTGATCATACTATTCTGCTAGAAAGATTAAAAAACATGGTTGGAATAACAGGAACAGCCCTATCATGGTTTAAGTCTTACCTCACAGATCGCTATCAGTTTGTAAACGTAAATAATGTTTCTTCTACTCATACAAAAATGAGATTTGGAGTTCCCCAAGGCTCCATTTTAGGACCTTTACTATTCATATTATACATGCTGCCACTGGGCAGAGTTATTAGCAGGCATGGCATTACCTTCCACAGTTATGCAGATGACACACAGTTATACATATCAGCCAAACCAGATGACAAACCTACACTAAAGAAAATGGAGGACTGTGTTAAAGAAGTGAAGCATTGGATGTCATACAATTTCCTTCTGCTAAACAGCGACAAAACCGAGGTTCTCCTTCTAGGTCCAAAACCTGCGATAAATAAGGTATCAGATTTAATACATAATTTTGACTTACCTGTTCTCCCTAGCTCATCAGCTAAAAATCTGGGTGTTATAATTGATTCAGATCTATCATTTGATCAGCATATAGGTAACATTACAAGAATAGCTTTCCTACATCTTCGGAACCTCGCTAAGTTACGAAATTCCTTATCCCTCCCAGATGCGGAAAAATTAGTTCATGCTTTTATTTCATCAAGATTAGATTATTGCAATGCACTTTTATCAGGATGCTCCAGCAGAAACTTGAGTAAACTCCAGTTAATTCAAAATGCTGCAGCCAGGGTCCTCACTAAAACTAGAAAATTTGATCATATCAGTCCAGTCTTATCGGCCCTTCACTGGCTTCCAGTTAAATTCCGTATTGATTACAAAATTCTTTTACTCACGTATAAATCCTTATATGGTCTCGCCCCTGAATACTTGCAAGACCTCATCACACACTATGAACCACCAAGATTACTCAGATCTCAGGGCGCCGGCCTCTTACTAGTACCCAGAATTCATAAGACTTCAGCGGGGGGGAAAGCCTTCTCCTACAAAGCCCCTCAGCTCTGGAACAATCTTCCAGCTAGTGTTCGGGACGCAGACACAGTCACTATGTTTAAGTCTAGGCTCAAAACACACTTGTTCAGTTTAGCCTTTGGCAACTAACCTCTGTCTAGTTTAAGGTTGTCATTTCAGGAACTCATGGACATGGAGAATCAGGGTAAACCTGGATGATGTGCTCACAATTTCTCTTGCTTGGAACAAAAGGATGTCTTTGCCTGAGCTCCTTCTGGTTTCCCTCCTCCCAGTCTGTTACAGTCAGATCCGTCACTACACTACAGAAAATATTCACATGCTCTTATTCTCTGCTGCACTCAACTCAACTAACTGCTTCCCTTTTACTGTTTTACTGTTTTCTGAGAGAATGGTGGCCCACTGATGGAAGATTGTTTGCTGGATTCTCCTGCAGACCAGACCAGACCAGCTGCTCACCTTATTATTATTATTATTATGTAGCATAATGACACTTCATTGGTGATCATTTAAAATTCAATCTATAGTTTGATCAGAGGAGGATGGGTCCCCTTTGTGAGTCTTGGTTCCTCCCAAGGTTTCTTCCTCCAGCCTCGAGGGAGTTTTTCCTTGCCACTGTCGCCTTCGGCTTGCTTGCATTGGGCTTTGATTTAAATGTTCTGTCTTGAAACTGTGAAGCTGCTTTGTGACAACGTCAGTTGTAAAAAGCGCTATACAAATAAATTTGATTTGATTTGATTTGATGAAGAAATAACCATACATTTACATACACACATTATATGTATACAAAAATATCCATAAAGTTCCTATTATTCAACATTATACCAGTCCATTAATAATGGCATTTCAAGCTTTGATCACAGGAAGAAGCAGTCGCTCTGGGATGATTGTAAATGAGAGCTTTTCTAGAAAAGTGAAGAAGGGTTGCCAGATTCTTTCAAATTTAGAAGATGAACCATTCATAGTGCATCGAATTAGTTCCAAATTGCTGTAGTGAAGAATGTCTTTGATCCATTTGAAGTGGGTGGGAGGTACTGAATGTTTCCACTTCAACAGAAAAAGTCGTCTTGCCAGAAAGGTCACACAGGCTACAAAATCAGAGCAATATTTTGGGACTGACAATCCTGATTGTATAATACCAAAGATTTCTGTAACAGGATTAGGATCACACTGCATCTCCAACACCTCTGACTGAGGAGAAAAGACATCAGTCCAAAACGTAAACAATGAAGGACAGGACCACAACATATGATTCAGGGAGGCCGGATCTTGGCGGCAACGGTCACATGTTGGATCTATTCCTGGATACGGTGTATTAAGCCTAACCTTCGTCCAATATATTCAATGAAACAGTTTGTAATGGGACAGCTGTCTGGATACAGATAGTGGTCGCACTGATTGTGATGAACCCAAAAGCGAATAGATGAACTTAAATAAATATTGGGGCTTAACCAGGTTTGATGTGGTGAGAGGTGATATATATAAGAGCTATCAGGAAGTGAAAGTACTTGTGACTACCAGGGGAGGATAACACATGCAAAGGAAAAGGAGAGAAGAGAGAAAAATAGGATTTTTTATTTAAATCAATGAGGAAAAGGGGGGACAGTGGGATGTAGAGTCCCAACAGGGCAGTGTTCTCCAGACAACTGGAGAACAGAGAAAAGATGTATCGTGGGAGATCAAACCCAACATTTAAACAGCACAAAAGTAAGCAAAGAGCTTTTGAAGAAGGAAATACCAATTACAGGCAAGGTCTGACTTTTACAAACTCAAGACTCTGCGCTGAAGACACAGACTGAAGGCTTAATGAAGGGTAAGGCCCAGCTGTTGTCAATCGGGCCGATTAACACGGGTCCTGAGGCGGCTTCAGGAATAAACTGAAGTGTGTTATCACAGGTCCAGAACTGTACAACACGTAAGTTAGCTGCCCAGTAGTAATGTTGCATATTTGGTAGCGCCATAGCTCCTAATAGCTTTGATCGTTGTAGGAGAGATTTGCGCAGCCTAGGAGCTCTTTTGTTCCAGATAAACTCCAAAATTAAGGGGTCCAGTTTTCGAAAAATTGTTTTAGGAATAAAAATGAGTAATGACTGAAAAAGGTAAGATAGTTTGGGGAGAGTATTCATTTTGATTGAATTTATTCTTGCAATGAATGTATTTTAATGTATTATTGTGAATGGCAGGGTATGGAATGGATATTTGTTGATGGTCGAATTGAGAAGCAATAGTTCACTTTTGGAAAGATTTAATTTGTATCCTGAGATATGACTAAATGATTCAAAGATTGAAAGTAGCAGGAATTGAAGTGGATAGAAACATGTATCAACAGATCAGTGGCGGATGCTGGTCTTTCAAGGAGGGGAAGCTCAATTTCGGCCTACATCATAAAACGAGTCGGTTTATTTATACGTAAATTCTACCCTCCGTTCCTTTTTAAGAAAATGATCTGTGACCCTGTCGTACCAACAAGGCGTCTTTTCCAGGGACTTGACTAGTGCCCTCTCAATGGCCAGCAGAGCTAGGCTGCTTAAACGGCCTTGGCCCATGTGAAGTGTATCCGCCTGTGAGTGCTTTGTGACGGTGGAGGGGCTCAGCAGCTCCCGCTGGACAGAAACTGCGACCCCCAGAGATGCTGAGCGTCCGATGGGCGGGACAAAGCCCAGCATTTATCCAATGACTCGTCTCGTTTCGCTGCATTTCGCTATTGAACTCTGTGGGCGCTCAGTGTCCTCACTGTTTAAAGCACTGTGAAGCTGCGGGAATGATTGAGAGGAAAGCCGCGTCTGTACCAGTGATAAGAAGCTGATTCTGAACAAAAGTTGAGCGCGTTGTAGTGCATATTTATTCAATGACATGTACACACAACAGTATACATTTGATCACTTATTTTTTGACATTTTAGGGGAAGCTGAGCTTCTCTTGCAGCCTTAGAGCAATCGCCTCTGCAACAGATCATCAGTAAAGAGTGAAACCTTCTGTTCCCTATTATGTCTAAATATACCGGTTACATCATCATTGGATCTCGGAGCAACAGCGAGAGGTTCTATAGCTAATGAGAACAGCAATGGGCTCAAAGGACAACCTTGTCTCTGGAGGGGAAAATATTCAGAGTTAACATTATTGGTCCGGACTGATGCCCATGGGCTAGAATAAAGAAGCTTAATCCATGTTATAAATTTTTGTGGAAGATTACATTTTTCAAGGGTTAAAAGCTTTTTCTGCATCCATTGATAAAACAAATTGGAGTCATCATGTGTTGGGGAGGTGTAGATTATATTTAATAAACGTCTAATATTAGAGAAGGCATGTGCATCTTTAATAAATCCTGTCTGGTCTGGAGAAATAATAGTAGGTAACAGCATCTCCATACGAGATACAAGGAGTTTTACAATCATTTAATAGTCTACATTAAGTAGGGAGATGGGACGATACGATCCACATTGTAAGGCATCGTTGTCTTTTTTCAAAATAAGGGATATTGAGTCTTGTGTAAGAGTGTGCCGTCGTCTAAACTGATCAAATGAATCTTGGGACATGTCTGTTAGACTGGGAGGAATTGACATTTCCTATAAAATAGGGATACGCAGATGTATATAAAGAGATATATACATTTGTTAATTCATTATTAGATTGGGGTCAGTTGTGACACCAAGTGGAGTCTGAATCTGATTTGTTTAGCTACAGAATTTTGTTTTACTTGGTGTGCTAGCAACGTCCCTGAACCATCGCCATGTTCATATTGAGTGGCCCTAGTTTAAAGCAAAAAAGTCCTCAACATAATTTCAGCACGAAATATTAAGCTCTGCTTGAGCACACGAATGGTTTTTGTAAATCTGAGGATCAAATGAACTGGCAAGTACATTATTTAAATATGAAATTTTTGTTGGGTAACTTCTGAGGTTTCCCTTTTCCGTAGATCATTTTCACATTTTGTATACGAAATAATCTGGCCCCTGATGAATGTTTTTAGTGTTTCCAATAAAACAGAGGGTGATACCTCAGGGGTTATATTTACCTTAATCAAAAAATTAGTTTCTGTAGATATGAATTCAACAAATCTGTCATCTGATAATAAGCGATTATTAAAACGCCATGGTATTGATTTATAACCCAGATAGACTAATAGAACCATTGTAATAGGGGCATGATCTGATACCACTATAGCTTTATGTGTACAATCCTCATCCTGTGACAAAAGCCTATTATCTACTAAATAATCTATCCCAGTCACTACTAAAAAAAAGTAAAATAATCAACCAAACCAGTAATAAAAATGTCCTTTGTTTATTGTTTGAACATTTACCAATCAGCCCAAATATGAAAGACCTCCACGTGTAAAACGTGTGGCCAAGCGCTACATCAATCAAATTTATTTGTGTAGCACTTTTACCAACTGATGATGTCACAAAGAAGCTTCACAGAATTCCAGTTTTGAAATGAATTGTAAAAATCCCCAGGTGAGCGATGCCAGGGGCGACAGTGGCAAGGAAAAACTCCCTCAGCTGAGGAAGAAACCTTGGGAGGAACCAAGGCTCACAAGGGGGACCCATCCTCCTCTGGTCAATCTACTGGTAACAGTTAGGAGTCTGTGAAAACTTCAGTGTGGGGGAGGAGGAGCTCGACCGTCATCCATCAGTGTCCAGCCGGACAGGTGGGCGGTCGTTTTCTCTGAAAAGGGTAAAAGAGATGGTTACATTCACCCAAACGAATTAAAACCAATTCCAAGTCTAATGTGTGACTGCAGTCGTGTGTGAGCCGTTTTATTCCGATTCTGCTCCATTTCTCTGAAATTCTCTGCAGCCGGTCTCTCTGGTCCTGGTCACTGTCCATCTCCTGACCTGATGGATTAAAAACAAACTTCAAACTTCAAAAAGCCACGTGTCTCCAAAATGCAAAGCTCTCATTTTAATTCTAAGACAAGTTCATGTACAAACACTTCATTCACATTCATTCTTTAGTGTTCCTTCAAGTCTGTTCTCTAATAATGTCTCACACAACGTAAAGAGCCTCCACTACGTTCAAATGTTGGAAAGTTCAACACATAAAACACAGATAATGGATGTCCTTGGACAATGACGGTGTTAATATTCCTATAACTATGTCCGTCACTCGAAACAGAACACTTCAAATCATCCACACCAGTAAAACACCTGAAAACGTAACTCTTTACATTAAAATAAATAAATAAAAACCCCTCACCTTCCAGTCTCCTCACTCTCAGCAGCGCGAGGCTCAGTTCTGCTGTTTTTTCTGTAGAGAGATGGAAACCATTTAAAACAATGAACGCCATTAAGACCTCAGCTCTACCTCAGTGTCACATCGCTGTTGAGAAAGTAGCGTCAGTTAAAGAGAAGTGACGGAACGGGAGACTTTTAAGAGCTTTATCTGTAAAAACCTGTCCTTACCAGTCTTGGCTGTTTCAGCCGCCTCTCTCCTGTGTTTTCTCTCACGTCCTGCGCCTCCTCAGCCACTGTGGAAGAAATACAATAACTGTTCATTAGGTGTAAAAATGTGCATTTGTATGTAATGTGTAATTGTAATTACATTCTCCTGCTGTTTTGGCATTTTATGGTGACTGTTGTGGAGAATTAAGAACTTTATTCATCAACAAAGAGTAATTATCAATACACTACATTCACAATCTAACATTGAAGTCACCCTCTTCAAATCATCTACACCATAACTGACACTCCGGGACACGATTAACGCACATCGTTTTGAAGTGTTCTCTCTTTTTATTTTCATTGAAAAAGAAATTCTTGCCTCCCATTTTTAAACTACTTAAAGGAACCTTAACCTTTAGTAAAAACTTTAACCTTAAAAATGACAGCTTCTGTTTCACTGTGATGCTCCACTGAGCTGTAATAGGGAGAATAAAGCCTCTGTCGTTGATACTCTGGGCTCCCCACTGCAGAAAGTGCACTGTGTAACTTTTGGAGGAGGGTAGGAAGCCATTAGTGATGTGTCGCTCGTAAACGAACCGGTTTAAAGAGCCGGCTCTTGTAAGTGAACGATGAGAGCTGGTTCCAGTCTAAGACCGAGCCATTTTTTTCTAAGGCTTGTCATTCAACCAATCAGAGAACAACAAGCAAGCTCCAACCCTCCAACCCTCCGAGCTGAGACACTTGGTTTTCCTGAATGTCAATCTGCCTTCCAAAAAAATAGTTGAAGAAAATGTTAAATCAGTTAAATGTTTGTTGACAGTTGTGGTTGTTTAAATCACTACCGTTAAATGCTGCTGTTTTACACTTTGCAGAATATTTGTTTATTTTATTACCCAGAAATGGATGATTATTTAATTTAATAAGCTATTTTGTAACACCTACCTTTTGGGTTCCATTGGTTATATTTCAGAGTTTACAAGTGACTTTTTATTAAGGTTTTTAAATAAGAATCCAGTTATTTATACAATTGAATGTGTGAGTGCAGTCAGTGAGTTATTACAAGACAGCCATAAAACAATTGGCCATTGCAACACTATGTATTATTTTTAATATTGAACAATAATATTTTGTCCATATAGTTTTGTAAAATGTAGGTAATATTGTTCTGTACCAGTGGAAATAAGTGGTAAAACAAAGAGCCATTTAGGAGCCGAAAGAGCCGGCTCTTTATGAATCACGCACTATGAACCACCAAGATTACTCAGATCTCAGGGCGCCGCCCTCTTACTAGTACCCAGAATTCATAGTACTTCAGCGGGGGGAAAGCTTTCTCCTACAAAGCCCCTCAGCTCTGGAACAATCTTCCAGCTAGTGTTCGGGACGCAGACACAGTCACTATGTTTAAGTCTAGGCTCAAAACACACTTGTTCAGTTTAGCCTTTGGCAACAAACCTCTGTCTAGTTTAAGGTTGTCGTTTCAGGAACTCATGGACATGGAGAATCAGGGTAAACCTGGATGATGTGCTCACAATTTCTCTTGTTTGGAGCGGAAGGATGTCTTTGCCTGAGCTCCTTCTGGTTTCCCTCCTCCCAGTCTGTTACAGCCAGATCCGTCACTACACTAAAGAAAATATTCACATGCTCTTATTCTCTGCTGCACTCAACTCAACTAACTGCTTCCCTTTACTGTTTTCTGAGAAAATGGTGGCCCACTGATGGAAGATTGTTTGCTGGATTCTCCTGCAGCCCAGACCACATCAGACCAGAGCAGACCTGACCACACCAGACCAGACCAGACCTGACCAGACCACACCAGACCAGCTGCTCACCTTATTATTATTATACTGTAGCATAATGACACTTCATTGGTGATAATTTAAAATTCAATCTATAGTTTGATCAGAGGAGGATGGGTCCCCTTTGTGAGTCTTGGTTCCTCCCAAGGTTTCTTCCTCCAGCCTCGAGGGAGTTTTTCCTTGCCACAGTCGCCTTCGGCTGCTCACATTGGGCTTTGATTTAAATGTTCTGTTCTGAAACTGTGAAGCTGCTTTGTGACAACGTCAGTTGTGAAAGGCGCTATATAAATACATTTGATTTGATTTGATAAAGGGCTGAGCCAAAAGAGCCGGCTCCCCAAAAAGAGACGAAATTCCCATCACTAGAAGCCACCCCCTCTCACCCAGGCCTGAATTTCAGTACATTGCTGTAAAAATTCATTTATAAAACAAATTATACCAAGAGCAAAACCCACAGATCTTACCTAACGCTCCTTTAATATTTTTATTACAAAAACGCTTTCAAGTTTACATTTAAATGTATTACACCCAACACCCTAAAAAATACATAGAATTTATTATTTACTTATTATTAATTAATTTTTTAAAATTTATTATTTTAATTTATTATACATTAATTTAGTACTTATTTACTTATTATTAATTTTTTATTTTTTATTTATCATTTTAATTTATTATAAATTAATTTATTATTTACTTATTATTCACATTGCTGAATTCATTTATAATACAAATTATACCAAGAGCAAAAAACCACAGATCTTACCTAACGTTCCTTTAATATTTCCGTTACAAAAACGGTTTCATGTTTACATTTAAATGTATTTCACCCAACACACTAAAAAATACATAGATAGCAGTGTAGCGTTATTATTTACATTGCTGAATTCATTTAAAAGCTTAACTCTAGCCTTAACTCGAACTACTCAACAGTCCAATTATCTTTGGCTTTCACTTTTTAAAACCACCTTAACGTTGGTTCTTGTCTTAATCCTAAAATCACCTGCACTGTGAGTAAACACAAATACCAAGATGGCGGCGCGGGTAACGGCTGCGGCCCAGAGCTCCTCAAACTTTGGCAGCTATCTTATCGTTCTTACTATTTGTTTACACTTTCTCTTAACTCTGGGACTACAGTATAGTAGAACACATCTGCTAGCTGTTGGAAATAACTTGATATCTACACCACCCGGACTACAAATACTGGAATTCTATCCCTCCGGAGATACGGAGCTATCCGAAGG